>NW_009232999.1:33254-41922 GCF_000690835.1 Fulmarus glacialis
AGGGAAAGCTGTCTGTAGACATGTCTTCACAAAGCTTTTTGTCTCAAATCTGAGACCCAAATATAGAATCTAATAGGATCTGGTGTGTCCACTAATGATTCCTGGAGGATTGCTAAAGAGATAACAAACCATTAATGGGTTGCTCTTAATTGTCTCTAATTTGTATAGCCTTCACTTAATAGATGTCTTCTTGTATGTGCTTAACAGTAAAAAAAAATATTATGCAATTTAAATGTCTGGAGAGAAAAATAACCTCCAAAAGAAACTGCAGCTAAATGGCAATGTATATGTGACAGTAGATAAAATACGTATGCTAATAGACCACTGCCAGGCCATGTAGTATTTCTGCCTTGTAATGCCAAGAAATAGATAATGGCTTTGAGGTGAAGCGTCTCCGTTTTTTCAGGTTGCTAAAGCCGAGCATGGTCAGGCTCTGACTCTTGCTGTCTCACCATATAATGCTAACTGCATTGGCTAGATTGGCGGAGTGTAATATTTGGCAGCCTAATGACTGGGAAACCTGTCCTGGCTCAGCTGCCTGACTAGCTTACAGTGCGAGAGTCTTCTTGTGTGGTGTGATATATGGACTGAACACGGGCTGTGGAGCATGATGGCTCTGAATGTGAAAGCCTGCTTCTTGTTGGCTTGGGACAGCAAGCTGATAGCGGACTGCCCTCTGACAGCAGTGCTGGAGCTCAGATTTTGGTGGCGTGTTTAAAAGCATTGCTGTCTGGGCTTGTGCCTTCTGTAGAAGGGATCATTTTGCTTAACAGATTTTGTGGTGTCTTTTTGCAAATAAAGAGTTAATGACTAGAGTGGAAAATACTTTAAATTCTTTTTGATAACTTCAAAAATGTTTTTGGTAGCAGCTGAGTTGTCAGAAAATATTTACATAAATGCATCTGTGAACCTCGCTACAATATCTTAAGATTGAAGTGCCCTTTGTCACTTCCTTACAAATAGCTGTAAGCGATCTATTATGTAAAAAGGTTCAGTTTAATTTACAGGAAGCCTTACATTTTTCTCCAAGTACTATGTTTAGTTTATCTTTTTTAAAAAAACTACTGTGGCTTTTTTTAATGCTTCTCTACAGAAGTCTGAATGATTTGTAGGGAAAAATAATACCTTTTTATTAGGCTGGCTGACGTGGGGAGGGAGGAGAGAAGTGAGCAATCCTTGTATAGGTGAGCTATTCTCAAAGCCTCCCTTGGCACTCCTGGCCCAATGCCGAGGAGATGCTGGCAGTTGGTTAACTCAAAGTTAAAACTTCTCCTGTTGATGAGCTCTGAGGTGATACCAGCATCAGCAATGCCCAGAGGAGTGCATGTTTCACCTCGCTGCGTAGCTTGGTGGAAGCCTTTGGGGCTGGCCGTGGCTGCTCCTGCTCAACACCTGGTACAGACACTTCTGGCTGCTCTGCTGGAAAGAGCAACAACCTGGCAAATTCCTGCTAACTTCAGTGCAGCTTTTGGAGGTTTATTTTATCCAAAAAGCTCTAGGTCTTTTGCAGTGACTTTTGAAAAAGTAATACGCAGTATCTTTGTTCAAAGGCCTGATGTTCATGCCAGCTTAATGCTGTTTTCTAAAACTGCTGTTACTGCTTGAAGTCTGTGTGTGTTTTGATTCTGAAACAAATGGCTGACGTTAATGTAAATTGGCTATTTACTTTAGCTAAGCTGACTTTTAATCTCTCCCCCTGCTCTTTTAACTTGAAAGATAAAGCTGTCCCTTGGTTGAACTGGTTCGAAACAACAAAATTGTCTTAAACTTGCACCTTACATTGTTCTGAATGCAAGTTTTATATAGACCCAAACCGTTCGATATCTTTAATTGTGTTATGCAAATTTGACCTACCGAAGTTGCAAAGCCTCCCTGAACAACTAGAGGCTTGTTGGCATATGTCCTTAATCAGCCGAAAACAATCAGGGACACTTCCTGAGGTTGCTTTGTTCTTCTCCACTGTAATGTGTATTGTGTGTGGTCACGTTCTCTAAGTGTGTGAAGACTTACTCACACTGTGGGAATTTTTTCTCTATCTGCATTGCTGATGTAACTAGCTATTCAGACATATTTCTCCCTTAAGTGTAAAGCTAGAGACAATGATAATAATGGGACCAATTATTTTTTCCTAGTGTAGTGTCCCAGATCTGACTTTTCCTGAGAGAATACAATGTTTCTCTCTTATTTTTTCCTCCCAAACACTAGATGATAAATTACCAAGGAGAAGATTGAGAGAGATGAGTGATCTTTCTCTCAAACTTAGTAATATTGAAAGGATTACATGTTGCTATCCAGATAATAACTGAAATAACATAGCAATGAAGGCAGACTTTGAGCTGGTGCAGCATTCCCTGGAGAAAGGGAACATATTGGCAGAAATTTCTGTTAATTTTCATGTGTACTTTCATTTAGTGGAGGATTAAGATCACTATGTGGGGATGCTGATACTGGATAGAAGTTTGCATAGGAAGAGTGAGGTTTCCAGAACTACTCTCTAGAGTTACTTGAAATTTCTTAGAAAAATGTTTGCTAGTCTTTGAAGCCATTTAACAAGAAAATGTTCTATTCTTTGAGGAGGAGAAAACAAACCTATATTAGAGTTTGGGGGTTTTTTAATTTTAAAAAAAGGAAAGGCGTGTCCAAAAAAAAAAAACTCTGCAAACTTAATTTTCTTGAGGTAGTGTTTAAAAAGATTTGTTTTAGGGTTTCTGGCTGAAAAGCCAGAAAGCTGTCAGAACTGACCAAGTTGAAATATCAGACAAAACAGGGAATTTTTCCTGTACAGCTTCAGTAATCCAACATAGTTTTGCCAATAGTGTTTAGCACCATTATGTAGCCCTATGTATTTTTTTTCTTCCTAAAAATGAGGAAATAAATGTGCTCTTTCAAGACAGAGAAGACCAGAGGAGTAAATAAAGCTCAGTGATTTAAAACTCAGTGATGGCAACTGGGCTGGGAGAATGGCTTAATGCCACCAGTGAAAAGAGCAGTCCACTTAAATGCACTTTCAAAATGTTCAGTGTAATCTCAGTTTCTGGTGTTGGTTTATTTGGCTTTTACTCCACTAGGTCCCAAGAGCTGCAGTGGGAGGCACTTCCCAGTCTCTGCTCCAGAGGGATGAATAAAAATCAGTTTTCTGAAGAGTTGAATCCAGTGTTTTCTCAAACATGGTTAGCTTTTTGCTCTGATCACTATGGTGACCTCCAGGTTAATGCAGTAGCAGTCTGCTCTGCTGGGAGAACCCTGCTCCCTCCTCCTATACTTCTGACCTTTTATGACTAGTTCTCTTAAAACATGGCCAAAAACGAATCTCTGATTGCATATTGAGAACAAATCAAATTTGATTGCTGTCTCATGAAGGTATGTAAAGCCCATTGGATGGGAGTAGAATTCAGTCTGCAAGTACTTGCTTTAAAATCATTGGAAGAACTTGCTGCAATTCAGGCAACTCTTGGATTGTGAGAAAGGCCGTTTTCCAGCCTAGTAGAGCCATCCAGTTTGGCGAGACTGTATCGCTCTCCCCCCGTCCCAAAGTGTCTGAACTTCATTATGAGTTTTCATTTTCTTTGTCCTGCACAAACTTCATGGTTCCCCAGGGTGCAGCTTCCTGTCTAGCCTTGTTGCTGTGCAAATGTCTTCTTCCACCTCAGCTTTTCTGTTAGGCCAGGGTTAACTCTTCTAAAGGTTGCGGTTTCACAGTGTGTATCTCTTCAGCTGCTCTACATTAGTGAGTTTGCTCTCACATTATTTTTAGGTTTAGAAATTCTAATATCGTTCTGTGCACCTCCAAAGAACTTGTACCCCTCCTCACTCTGTTTTAAGCCTTAGCATACTTTTGTCTCTAATTTCCCAAAGAAGAAAATATCTTCAGGACTCTTGAAATATTGATTTGGGTTCAGATATTAAATGGATAAATGTTTAAGCAGCTTATTAAGTGTGTGATTTCACAACTTATTTCATACTGTGAAATGAAGCAGGAATTTGAAGCTACTGGCTGGGATAGCCATTAGGGTTTTTTTTAGGTACCCAACTTATACTGCCGTGATTTTTCAGAAAATTTTGAGCAACTCAGTTCTTAATGTCACGCTCCTGGGAAACACAATAATTGCTTCTATTCTATTCCCAATGGTTGTAATAATTTTTTCTAAGTTGTGACCTCCTATGAAGCATAATACTGCTGCTGTGTGCACTTGCATGTAATGTGTTTTTTTTTTTTTTTTTTGAAGTGCCTGTTTAAAGATAGATGTCAGTGCTCTCTGAATTTGAATATGTAAGTAATTTGCTTTTAGTAGGCCAGTGCTTTGACTCATCTTTCTCTTCAGCAAAGCCTCCTTTTTTGGGCACTCTTATTTCTTGGTGCAGTAAGTGCTGTGTAGTCCCAGTCCAGTTCTGTGTGCACTACCAGCATTTGTGCTTGTACTTAGCAGCGAGATTGCTTTTGAGCTCTCCTGCCTTAAGTAACTTTTCAAATAGTAACACAGAAGCAGAAGCCTTTGTATTCCCTCATAGGGGCTGTCCCGAGACACCCGGCCCCATTGTAGTCTGTTATTCTTTACAATTTAGCCTTTCATTTGGACTCTTTTGGAGAGGGATTCTTTCCCCATTTGGCAGTAATTACATGGTAATACACAATTAAACTTGGATTTATGGAATGTAAATTATCAACAAGAACTTTCAAATACTTGTATCCTCGCTTCCCATGCCCTACACAGCTCAGACCAGGCCTGCTCTGCTCTCCTCTTCGTCCTCAAGTTGCTGTTGACTGCCCTTTGGGTCGTCTTTCCGTATTCTTTCTCCTTAGCCTCCATACCTCCTGCAGGAACTTCCCTTCCTTCACCTATCAAACATCTTCAGATTGCTGTTTTGCATTATTTTTTAATCTGTGATATTTTTGAGCCTTCTTCCCTCTTCTATGTTCCATCAGCTAGAAGCTCTTGCAGTGTCTTATAACCATGTCCCATGTTTAGAAACAGCATAAATCTTTTCAAATTAATCCTTTGCACTGGCCTACAAATTAAATTCAAAGGTAGGGCTAAAGTATTCCATTTATGAATGGACTCAGTGTGTCATAGGAACTGACTGTGAAGTGAATATAAATTATTTCTTTGTGGCTTTCTGGCATCTTTTGGGCATACACTTAAATATGGATCTTACGGGAATCTAAAATGAATGGGGAAATGAACAATAGATCAAGTATTTTGCTTTCTCATTAAATAAGAAATAATCATGGGTACCAATTTGAAGCTTAGATATTGCTGCTTAACTAAAAGTGATTTGGAGCAATGATGTGTGGATTAAATCATGGGATGGAGACTTGAATCTGGATTCAATTCCCAGATCTGCCATTTCATTGACTAACTTGTTCGAGTCACTGAATCTTCTGGTGTCCCACTTCCCCTTTATAAAAAGGGGACAACAATACTGCTTTTATCTTAAGTTACGAGGCCTCTGGGGCAGGAACTGCCTGTTATTTTGAGCGTGTGTAGTATTTAGCACAATGGGGTCCTCCTCTTGGAGATAATAACAACAACATGTGCAACATTCACATAACACGATTTATCTTTCATCTTCCAATGCACTGGAGTTCCCAGATTGCCGTAACGTTTTCTTTTTTAGATGTGAGAGATTTTTTTTTTGCCTTGTAAGAATGCAGACATGCTTTTTGTCTTTCTATCCTCTTGCCATCTGAGAGGAGGGAGGCGTGTGGGATAAACGTGGTGATATAGTGCAAATTTTTCTGAAAGATCTCCTTGAGTAGGTTGTCAAGATGACTTACCAGTTTCAAAAAATCCATCCCAGTCAGTGAAAGTACTTGTGATATGCAGGGAGAAATGCTTCTGGATTTCATGCCTTATGATGCACCACATGCTGAAGAGCAAGCCAGAAAGAATATCTTGAGCATTGCTGTACTCCTAAACTACTCAGATTAGATGTAATTTTTTTCCAGTGTTGGGGACAGCCTCAGAAAATAAAAGGATTTACAATAGGGGCAAAGGAATGATTGTCAAAAATCAGTCAAACCCATGAGGCTAGTATCTACAGAGTAATATGGCCGTGCAGAGGTGCAATGGGGGGGAAACGCCTATTTATTATAAATGGCATTGGCTGGACTGTCAGGAAGAAAAATATTTTTAAAAAAAAGTATGAAATGGCAAAAAGCTGTTCTGGCTATCCGTTATGCTTACAAGAAGTGAGAAGCTTCTTGTGGCATAGCTGACTTAAAAAAAATATTTGGGTTTGTAAGTATTTCAAAGTAGGAAGCCGAACTGAGCTAGAGGGATCACATCATTGAAGACTGGGAAATTCAGCTGGTCTGTAGATGTACAACTTCTTTCCGCACCCAAATCATAGACCAGCGTGCCTAAAGGGTGTAGATGGGCAAAGCTCCCTTTCAGCAGATCTATTCCGTGTGCTATACAGACTTGTGCTTTGAAACTAAACTATGAAAACATCAATGATTTTGTTCTGCATCTCTGCAGGACAATGTAAAATCGTTAGCTTCTCCTTGAAGCTGAAAAGTTTCTCTGAGCGTAAGCAAGTGAAACTTTTGTAAACTCCATGTTTTGAACTGTTTTATCAACTTATTCCAACTAGTATTAATGCCAGACACTTGGGTTCTTTTGAATCGGAGAGGTTTATCAAGAGTTGGAGGATGACTTCAAATAGGGAAAATGCCAATTGTGTCAAGGGAAGATTCATCTCAAAGATCTTTCATAGAGGATCAAATACGAAAAGTTTAATTGCTGTGCTAGACCAGGCCTAAGTTGCCACTAGCCAAATGCCTTGTTTCTAGCACTGTCCATTGCAAAATGCTTCTGAAGCTGATGTGAGAGCCCCTCAAAAAGATGTGGGGATACTGTCCCTGTTTGAGTGTCTTCTGTGTTTCAAGTGATGACAGGACAGTGTAAACGTAGAAGCATGAAACTTACTAGTTTTTCAGAATACTTGGTTATGTATGGATAGAACTGCTTAACATAGGTATGTTGATCTGTCCTGGAAAACAAGAAGTCACCATTCTGTAGAATGAGAAAACATTGTTAAATATACTCCATAGAGCAATCTCTCAGATATATTGCACAAATGAGCAAATTTACTTTCTCTAACTTCTCTGACTTTATTTCTGTTCTCAGAAATTTCTTTGACTAAACTTACTGGCTGTTCTTAAGCTATCTTCTAGATTTGTACCCTGACTGCTCACAACGAAAGCTGCTGGACTCCTAACTTCCGGAGCAGTGTGTACAAATGGAGACAACCGTGCGTGCATCCTCTTTGAAAATGTAACTGGCAGCTCTATGATTTCAGCCCGTGACAAACAATGTGCCACTGTTGAGGCATAACTGTCTTAAGAGATGTGCCATTACGCAATATTGCTGGAAATGGCTGCTGCAAATACAGGCTATGATAACGCACCATGGCAAGGCAGCGTGGTGTTTTCATGCAGAAAGACAGATTCCATCACAGTCCCAGACCGCAGTCAGCAAGCGTTAGACACTCTGTTGCTATTGGGTAGAGTCGTTCTAGCCAAGATGCAAGATTTAGCAGATGTTTAGCAAAAGGTTCCATTCTTCTTGCCACAGACACATGTGGAGCTGTCAAGAGTCTAGTAAAGATTTTACAAGTTTTATAAGTCATAGTTTATTGAGCTTGGGAAAGAATTTAATATGGCATCGTGATCTTGGAAGCTGTTTTTTTCCTGAAATAGTATCTTTTAATTTGTTTTTTTAAAGGTAAGCTCTGCTTTTGTGATAACTAGTAGAAGAGAAACTAAGTAGACTTCTTTTAAACGTTGCTTCTCTTTGTCTTTGGCGTGTCCTCTTGTAATATCTTAGGTTACACAATTGTGTTTTCATCTGAGCGATAAACTACCAGCAAGCTGAATTAGCACTTTGAAGCAGCTTAGATCTGGCTTAACTTTGCTCTGGAGAAAGTTCCTTACCAAGCCTCATAATGACTATGGAATGGTGCAAATAAAGGGAACACAATTTATCAACCATTGTTGGCCATGGAAAGTGATATATTTAGATTAGCATTTTATGTAAGTGAAGGACTTCTTAGGACACGAAACAGTACTGCGCATCACAGGAGGCATTTGTAGGGAGGGATCCAGTTTGGGCAGGGAGATGCAGCCATGGAAGTCAGTGCTGTTTCTATCTACTGAGCACAAAGCCTATAATAAAAGTGAAAAATGAAGTGTGATAATTTTATAATAGCTTGTGAGGTTCAGGCCGTAACTTATGCTACTATTTAAAGCATAGTAACTCTGAAGTGTCTCACTTCCCACTGAAATTCTGTTGGTTTGGTTAAGCCCCATGAAGTTTACTGCTGGACTTGCTTGCTGGGGAGAGAGTGCTCTCCATCAGCCTCACTGATGTCAGCTGGAGCCACAGAGATTTGGGTGTGAAATAAAGGCAAGGGACTGGAGAGGCATTGTAAGGGGTATGGAAAAAGGCCTAGTGTAGACACACAAGGTTAATAAGCACTTCTGCTTTTTAAATGCCCTTCACAAAGACTGGCTACCTTCTCAGCACTCCTTTAAGGGATTGAGAAGTAGTGCAGTCACTGTTTTGGAGGTTGAGAGACCAATGAAAAAGGTTTCCTTCCCAACAGGAAAAGTGGGTGTAGAGCTCAAAACCCCTGATGGCCATTCCTCTGCTCTGACAGTGACATC
>NW_009232999.1:41945-61947 GCF_000690835.1 Fulmarus glacialis
AATGAGGCTTGTATAGCACATGGAAATGCATTTTCCTCACCAGCATAGCTGAGAACAGCAGTTTGTTCAGTACTCTACAGTTGTGACAGGGCTGAAGAGGTGGGAGAGGAGGGGTTAAGATACCTGCTAGTACTGTCTCAGTGTGGTATGGCTGCCACACTTGTGTGGAAAACCATTAGCACTTCTGCTCTCCTTTGCATATGTCAGTTCTGAAGGCGCTAACACTGCAGAGGAACGACGATGTTGATTGACATAACCCTAAACAGAAGCTGCTGGCAAAAATAGCTAGCTGCGGTGCTGTATTTGTTAGTGGGCACAAAATTTGGAAAGGTCCAAAGTAAAAACTACAGTCTGAAAATCTGGATCTGATCCACTAATTTGAATTTAAGAAACAGGATCCCCAGTAAGTGATTCTCACTCACTCCCAACATGGAGGGAATGTGGGTTTGCCCGGTGTAACCTGGAGCAAGACCAGCTCCAGGGCGAGTTGGAGACAGAGGTGCACTGCTCAGGAGCATGATGAGTAGCACCACAGCAATGTTTCATAAGGAATTGGGGGAGCAGTAAGTGATGAGAAATGCTGAGAGTCAGGCATGGCAGTTCAGTGGTTGAATCCTCCTTGATTTAGGGTCTGCCTTTGTTACATTTCTGTTGTTTCCCCAGGCAAGGTATGATGAATGCAGAGATTCTCAAGAGATCTACTGTCCATCCTGTATATGTGAGTAGCTCTCATTAATGTTAATGGGAGTTGCATGTGCTCAAAAAGTGAAGACTCCCTTGTGATGCCCTGAGAAGGAAGACTAATATCTAAATGATGTGTAATTATCTGTGCAAATGGCGTAATACATGATGTCTTTGTTAGGTCATTGTTGCTCAGAGAATTGTCCCGATAACCTTTTTCTTTAGAAAAATGACCACACACAAAAAGTAACAGACTGTATTAATTTCTGCTTTGTTTTACTTAAACTCTGTATGCTCCTTTCTTGTTTTCTAAACAAAAATTAGTGTTCCTGTAGTTCCCTGGCCCCAGCAAAGTATCTTTGAAAACTAGTGTTTGTTAGAGAAGAGTGAGGTGCCTATGTCCTGAACTGCTGGCCTTCAGGGGGTGATTAAGGAAACTGGGAGCTGTGGTGCATACCTGAGCATAGACTTTAAAGGACAAGATTAATACTTTTTCTAACCTGAGCTCTGCAAACAACCACTGAAGCCAGTGGGAGCTGGGGAGGTTCAGGATCATGAGTATACTACTTCTGCCCAATGCCTGATGGAAGGAGCACCTTGTTTGTAACCCACCATGTTACTGGGAGAGGAGCCAGAGGAGGAGGGAAGGGTATCTTCTTCTCTGACTTTGTGTTGCTCAGCACAGTGGTGCTCTGCATGTAGCCTATAGCACTGTGGGCTTTGTGAGAGCATGAATGATAAGTAATCGGAGCTAATATCTGTGTAAATTGGAAAAACAACCTTTGGAAGTTGTATCTTGTGGAAGTACCAATAACGACATGGAGAACTTTCTATGGAAGAGGCAATTTGGTATTTAAGTACATAAAATCTTAAAAATGTCTGAAGCAAAGGCATGAACTGAAGTTACTGTGCTCATTTGCTTTGCTGGGCTTTGGATGAAAGGGCACTCTTCATTTTACAAAGCGCACCATCTCGAAGATGCTTTTGAAGTGGGGCACCTCACTGAAGTTTGGGTATTATGGTGTAGCTGGTATAAGATGGTAGCAAGGTTGGCTCTAGTTAAAACTATTCTAAGACTCATGAGAGAGGGGAGTCTGGCCCTTGAAGAAATCACACAGTAACACTCTGGTGATCAGAATTAGCTCCTGGTACAAAACTCTGAGGTAAATAGTACTGCTTTACGTAGTTGATCATGCAGGGAAAGCCCTCAGCTCTTTGAACTCAGGAAGCTTGGCAGCTTTCAGAGCATTTGCTTATCCTATTAGGGCAGTACCACAGACAGTCCCCAACATTAATCAAGTGTTAGGGTTGCATCAAGTCAACTACTGAAGTTTGCCTATGCATCTGTCTGTGTATATGAGCAAGGCTCGTGTGCCAGGTTTCTTTATCTGATGTGCAGGATTGGTATACGTGGACTGTGTAAGCACAGCATGCCACAGAAACCCTGGGCTGTGGACGGAGTTACTAAGTTTTTCTTTTTAAATGTTTCTGGCTTGTAAACACTTTGCAAATATAAATTTTCATGGCAACACTGATCTGAGAGGGTGACACAGACACCATGGAGAAACTAAGGAGTGGAGATGGTGTTAACTCATGGGGATGTCCAATTTAGAGAATGTGTCACACCAATTTATACTCTTGGTGTGTTCAGAGCAGAGCCCTTGCTGATCTCATTTGCCTCTCAGAGTACTCAGCACTTCTGCAGATCACTTCACATGTCTCAGATGGGGTACACATTCTGGTAGCCTCCAAATAATTTTTTTTTTTTCCTCCCAGATGTTCTGTGGCCAGATGCCTATTCTGCTGGCACTCTACAGTCATTCTGTTAACGTTTTTAGGCTGATGGTGTTAGACCTTTCAAAGCCCAGAAAAGCACACTCACACTCTTCATTTCCACCTCTGTCTGTTGCTCTTCAGCTTTCTCAAAATAAGGCAAAGCCCTGCTGGAGGCAAGGGAACTGCCCTGGCTAAAACTGCTGCAGAAGAGGGAGGTTGCTCCAAGATTTTTTTTTTTAAATTCAATTAACAAAACCTTATGTTAAAGGCCAACTGCATTGTGGGCAAAGTGGCTCTTTTGGCTGGAGAAAAGATTTGCTTGGCAATACAAGACTAGAGTGGAGACAGCTATATGTCTAAACAGTCTTGCATGAAAATTGTTATGTAGCCAAAAATATATTGGTTGGGTGTTGTGAAGAGAGGTGCTCTGCATTGCCTTCTGGTTGTTGTAAGATGGGCTTATGCACCAGACTACTGCAAATTTCTGATATCTCATAAAAACTCTCAGCCTTGACTGTTTCTTGCTTTGCACTTGAATGGAGTTGGATTAGTGAAGAAGTGATTTAGAGTCTCTGCATGGCTAACAACAACTCTGGAAAGCCCTTTATCCATCATGCAGCCAGGTTAAACAGCAATGTTAAAACAGTTGAAATATTCCTAATATTTGAAAAACCAAGCTTTTTTAGAGAGTAAAACTGCTCCCTTTTGGCTGTGGCACTTCTGACTCAGCATGAAGCTGATCTTTAACTCAGTGTGTGCTCTGTGCTGAGGGTGCTGTTAGGCATGTGCCAGTTAGGTGAAGCACAAGACAAATGTGACCAGAAGGTACAAAACACTTTGCAAGGAAGAAACTTCTTGGTTGCAGTTTGGGGATAGGACAGGAAGCATGCAGAGAGTGGAACGGCTACTGACCCTCATCCTTGAGGATATAAGCAAAAATCTCGTTAAGGATTGTAGGGTGGAAGCTTGTTTGGCAGTGGGGTTTCTGGCACCTGCACATTCAATCCCGATTCGTTTCAGAGATGGGATGCTATGTAAACCTAATATGGGGGATGGCAAATCCAAAGGCCAAACCAGACAAGGCAAATGAAGCTGTCGTGCTTTGCCTTTTCTTCCTTCTCCTCCACGAAAGCAGATAGGTCTTTAGGAGAGTGGTCTTTCCTCTCCGCAGTGGTTTCAGCTGGCTCGTGTTGTTAGACTTACAGCTGATGCCCCTTGGCCAATCATGCATTGCTGATCACCATTCAAGGTAAGAGACAAAAGAAAGAGCTTAGCAGTCAAGAGGATACTGATGAGAGGGGAAATTGCTTATTTGAAAGGCTTTTTAAGCGCTCTTCTCTTTCTTGACAACAACAGAGTTTATCGCTCTCCTTTTATCCCTCTATATAGTCAGACACTGTCCATTATGAAGAGCTCTTAAGAAATTCTACTCTCCTCTTTGTTAATTTCTCTCTTCTGGCTTGTGTGTGCCAACGAGAGAGGACTGGGGCATCTGTGTGGCCGGGTGCTGTATTTGGCAGAGGAATGAGCAGTGGCCAGGACAGACCTTGTCCCTGGAAATGATGTCAACGGTGTGGGTTTTAAATTTTAATAAAATGGAGATGAGAGTGAAGGAAGGAGAGGAAATACCAAAGAAAGTACACAACTGTGTTTTGAAATACGTTGACTGTCTATAATATTGGCTTTCTCTTATTAAATAAACCAGCCTGGACTCTTCAGTTTTACAGCTGCATGGTTAGCTGGAAAATCACAGAATTTCTTGGAAAGTAGCTCAATTGTTCTCTCCCTCCACTTCTGGCTGCCTATTGGTGAAGTTTACTGCTGGCAGTTAACATTGCTTGCATGCCATTTGTCTGATACCAATGGCAAAGTTTAGACTTAAGGTAATGCAGCTGCTTTTGTACTTTTGCTCCTTTCCAAGGGTTGCTCACAGTCTTTCACTACTTCCTATAGACAGAATTTTTATTTGTATTTGTTACTCCTGAAGGCCACAACCCCAGTGTGAGGCCTTATCTGCAGTTCTTTTACCCCAGAGAGCTTGCAGTCGCATAGACAGGTGGGCAGTGTATAGGACAGGGATAAAGTTGGTTTTATTTTACAGGTGGGGGTTTGAGGCACAGGGAAACTAACTCTTTAAGGAACTGAGAAGGAACACTGGGGCCAGTCCTTTAGAAGTAGGGCTTTGTGGAAGACTTGCAGCTGAACATAATCCATAGTATAATCTTCTGGCTACTTTCTGCAGGGATGAAGGTGCTTGTTTCCAAGTTTCAGATGCTGTCATTTCCACCTGACTGCTTTGTGACCAGCCTATCTTGATGCACAGCTGTGCTAATTTATAGTCTTTTATAGACACCCATGGGTGTTACCTATACAATTTTTGGCTATCATGGAATCAGTTCCCAAAAGGTTTAATTTAGGTTAACTATCAATTCTTGGATGTGAATACTTTTGTGTTCACTGCTAACAGTGCCAGTAACTGTTATTCTGGAAAGCCATGACTCAGTGGAGTACTTCATCTTGAAATCTTTGAAATGTTTCATTACAATTTTCTAAGTCAACCTAAAATGTTTTGTTTCTGGGCAGCTCAGCTATTAAGTGCTGCTTCTTGTGGTGCATTACTTCACAGGGACATGAGTTGGGAACAACTGTCATTGGTCTTCATGTATGATGGGGCCCTGGGCCAGACTGTCTCCCATGAGACACCACAGATCAGTTGGTGGGTATGTGATTACACAGATTCTGGCCATGGGCAAGAACAGGGCCTGGATTTGCCTACATTTCTTGAATTACAGTAGTGGGACTGGTAGGAGAAATGCACTTCAATGTATGGATGGTGCCTGAGCAAAGTATCTTGCATTTTCCAAACATCACCTTTTTCAGTGATCTCTTACAGAAACTGCGTTTTTCATTGGAAAATATTCTCTGTACTTCTGCATAGTCCTTACAGGGTTATGGGGGTTTGTCCCTGGTAGAAGTAAAGATTCTTCCCATTTTGAAAGAAGCATATCAAATGTCATAATTGAAAAACTGGTATTGATGTGTTAAGTATAAAAATGTCGTAGGTCAACAAACGTGGGTTCAGAACTGTAACACTCTCAAACTGCTCCTTGCTGTGCACAGAAAGGATGTGAAATGGCATTTTTATCAGCCAGTGAAAGCTTAGTTTAATTGGCTCCAGTCAAGTTTCTGTATTGTTCTGCGTAATCTGAATTAAACATTGGTTTGACTACATATGTGGCTTTATCTTCCTTGAAGACATAGGGTGCTCAGTCAGACAGTAGCATCAGCTTTGAAGTTAAGTTATTCATAGCTCAAGGATTGATTCTGACATTAACACTGTTTCCCTACGCTCCTCCTTGAAAATGCATCCTACCACCCCATTCTTTCAGTTCCTGATGTAGTATTAATTTTAAATATCTGCAATTTCATAGTAAAAAAAAAAGCTCCCCTTCCATTCTACAAATAAACGATTGAAAAAACAAAATTAGAGGGATTAACAGGGAATGTTACTTTGTACAGAATAACTTCTTGCTCATGTTTATAAGCTACCATCGTATGCTTTAATGTAGAGTTGTTTTACCGTTTCTGTCTGTGAACAGGTTCTGTCACTTAACTACAGAGCTGGGGCAGAAGTGCATGCAGTAGATATACTGAAGGCTTAACCATACCGAAACAAAAATATTTTGCTTGGACCTTGCAGTTCTGTCATTCTTACTGATGACATACATGCCTAATAGCTTAGAGTCACTCACTTAAGTAGCCTTTGCTTTTAGCTGGCAGGTACAATTGAGTTAAGTGAAATTTCCTTCTTTCCCTCTCTCTCTTTTTCTTTTCTTTCTTTTTTTTTTTTTTTTAAAGGGACGTGGGGGAGGAAGCATGACTTTATTCTGAACTTTCTTCTTGTTTCTTTAAGAAACTTTTTGTGTGAGAAAGACTTGATGTCAGTGCACAAAAAAATGACTTAAGATTTGCATTCTTTTGCCACAGGAATAAATGAACAAAGTTTGCAACTGAAAAGGCATTTTTACACCTTTTGTTGTTTAGGAACATAGAAATCCCATTATGCTTCATGCATAGCCCTAAGGAATGTGCAAACAAGTATTAGATCAATGGCATGTCTCTGCAGCTTCTTTTATCATGAGTATTTAAAACTGAATATTCAAACATTCATTCATATTTCAAACATCTGTCTCAAATAGTGCATTTGTGTTGGAGTATGTTTTATTGCCAATAGATAGGTTAAATGTAAAGCTTTTAAATGTTTTATAACTTGCAGATGCTTAGCTGTGGTCTGTAACAGTGTTTGCAGGGTTTTTTTGATGCAACAGAGTGGAAAATCAGCAATAAGCTTTAAAAGGTAGCCAGGCCAGAAAAAAAAAAAAAGTACTCACCTGAAAGAAGATTGGTGTGTAATTCGGAGAACCCAGCTCAGCTTTCATCAATAAAAGTGGAGTCTGCATCATTTATGGACACTGTGAAACCATCTTTCTTCCCCAGGTAATCCACACAAGGATCAATAATCACCCCACACAATTTGACAATAGCCTTGTCAGTGCTAAGGTTGGTGGTTGTCCAAGATGGATAACCAAGGTCTGATATCATATGGACTCATCATTCCCATCACATCCTTTCTTGTTGTTCTGGGAGGAGGATTTACAGAGAGGCTTGGTGGCCCAGCAGTTCGTGCTTTCATGCATGTGCCCCCCATCATTGCTGTGCCTGCTGTCAGCATCAGTGCCTGTGGACTTTGTATGAAGCTGTCTTTCCCATTTCAGTATATTACTTTCTTTTGACTCTGTGCTTAAAAAGTCCTTTGGAAAGGACACAGAAACCAGATGTGTTTCACCCAGTCTTGTGCAGAACACATTCATAAATGTCATGTTAGGGGAAGGTAGGGTAAAGCGGTTGCTTCCCTGTCCAAATGAATCAAATTCAACCTTTTTTTTGTGTGTGTGTGCAAAGACCATCTCAGAGTTTTGAGCTCTACTACCTGCTTTACCTAGACTGATAAAATCACAGTCATGAGAGCCCCTGGTGCAAATATGGTGCACTGCTGTAAGATGAAGCTCGCTTTGGTGGTGTTTCCCCAGTGCTTGCGCGGGTGGGGTCACTGTGTGAGCAGTGCATGTGTGCTAAGGGTTCACTCAGAGGCAAACATCCCAATGTTGAAAAGACGTTCAACGTTATAATTAAAAATACATTACTTTTTGTGGTGAAAATATTTTCCAGTGACAGGAAAGCTTTTATTTATTATTAAAGCTTTCCTGGTTTTGGTGAGATTTTTTCTGTCTCTCTGGTGTATGAACTACAGACTGTAGCAAGGAAATACAGGAAGACTTGAGTCCTTTAAAGAGTTTTTCGTATATTTGTGCTGTGAATTCTGACTTTCAGACATAAAAAACTTTTGTAGAGCTACGACTTTAAAAACAAATTAATGTTCAAACAAACCCAATAAAAAGCAAAGATAATGCATCCCTTTAAAAAAGGAACCTCTCCTTTTTGTTGAGCACGGTGTGTCTGCAATTATTATACTGAATATAGTTCATTTTGCAAAATTAACAATGTCTTAACAAGGCCTTTCTTTTGGCAGTAATCTCCTGAGAACTAGATTTCTTTTTTATTTTTTCTTTTTCTTTTTTTTTTTTTTTCGTCAGGACACTAATAACTGTTTTTGCACCTCCTTATGTTGTCCGCATCTTGTTTGCAGTTAAACTTTAGGAGCTGACTTCCATTTTTGTGGTTGCAAGTACTTCAGCATCTGAGCATCTGGCCTTCTTTACTTTACTGAAGTATGCTGGTAAAAACCATCTTGCTTGTGGATTGCCTACATGTGTATTTTCACTTTTAAACCAAAAGACAGTGTGGAATGGTCCAGCAGAGATCTTAAATTTAACCTGTTCCTAATCTGTTTAAGATAGGCTCCAATAAGACTTATTTTAAACAAAACCATTCTTTTTTAGCCTTCTACTTTTGTTGGCGGAACTGATTTAAGATTGCATATTGTGTTAAGCCAGTAAAACTGTGTGTATAAACAAGCCATGCATGTGAAACGTGGTCCTCATTGCCCTGCCCCCTTGTCTGACCAATTGTTCCATCTAGCAGTGAATGCAGCGTAGGCTGGTGTGTAGAAGTGTTCATCTCTGGAGCTCATGGCCACCAGAGCTGGATCGAAGTGAACCCTACTAAGATCTTGGTATTGAATGACACACCTAGGTTAATTAAAAAAAAAAAGAAAAGAAAAAATAAAGTCCATGAAGAAATGTGGGTGTTGGAGCTGTCTGTAATATTGACATGACCTCTGCACAAGGCACTGCAGTAGTTTTTAGGTGATCAGGCTTTTTTCCCCCAGGGGTCCACACTCTAATATATTTGCATCAAAGTATTGCAGCTTTGTAGCAATCAAGACTCCAGTGTCCTGACAGATTTTATATGTTTCCTGTAATTGTAATAGAACAAACGGAAAAACATGCCTTCATGTGTGAACTGGTTGAGGACTGAAACCTTCTAGGAATACGATATATTTTGTTGATGGAGGAACCTCTCATTCCATTTCAGTCCCTGCAGTAAAGTGGTCTCATCGCACTCCCTGTCTCTTTGAGCATGGCATCTTCTTCCTGGGTTTCTTCCAGTTCTTCCCTGTGACAGTCCTGGCCCATGCTTTCTCCTATGCTTTTTACATCAGTACCAAGCCCTGCACTTGCTGCTTCTGTCTCTGTCCTCAATCACTTTCAGGGACTTCACCACGTCATGGTGACTCTTCCAGCCACCACCTCCCTGCTTCTCTCTCATGAGTGCTATGCCCGAGTCCTCCTCAGGCAATGCTCCTATGTCCTAGCCCCAGCATCAGTCCCTCATCTGCAGTTACCAGCTTCCAGCTTCTCCCACTTAGTGTTTCTCCCTGGTTTGTTCTCTTCCAGATGTGGTTCTCACTGCCCATATTTTCTGCAGCCTGTTCACGTTGTGCTGGTACCAGAAGCAGTGGGATCTTGCGAGTGGCAACATCCCGAGCCTCGGCTCTTCTGCCTGCTGCTTTGGGGAGCAGGGGAGGAGAAAATCCAGCTCAGCCCCTGTTGAGCCAGGCTGGAGACTGCTCTGTGCATATGGTATTTTAAGAGAACTATGCTGACTCTGTCTTCCCCAAAGATTTACAAGCTGGCCAAATGTGATCCCCACCCCTCACCCCCCCTTCTTTTTCTTTCTTTTAAATTAGCAAAAGGCACACCAAAATCCCTGTCACCAGCAAAATCCCTCTGCTGAAGTATAAGGGACTATTTTGTTGGGAAGCTACTGTGTCTTGAGGTGGTCAGCAAGAATTTGTTATAATGTTTATGGAACGATGTATATTCCTCGAGCCATTTTCTTAAAAGTACCTTAATCTCTCTTGCAGAAACTATCAAAAAAGAGTGCAAAAATTTAGTCCAAGAAAGGTACCTGGCGTGAAACTTTCAGTCCAAAGTTTTGCAAAACTGTAAGTAACTGAAAACAGGGCTTGTAAACCATGTCATTGCTAGCTTTGTCTTTGATAATAGTTAATGCAAACAGAAACTGCTGCAATGTTTTTGGAAAGATACTCAACCTTCTGCTTCAGGTTTTAAGGGATTAGGAAGACACCCATGGTGGCAGGCAGATTATCTCACATCTGTCTAATTCAAGGCTTTTTGTGTCTTTCTCTGAAACATCTGGTACAGGCTGTTGTCAGAACAAGAACATGAACTAATTTATATGTGCATGTGTTTTTTATAGCTCGTTAGCATGGACTGGTACTTTTTTCGGTGAATTTTTGGTGAATCGGTAATTTTTTTTTAGGTGAATCAAAACTAATGGCTTGTTGCAGCCCAGAACACTCAAAGTATGTTGCTATCTTTAAAAAGATCTGTCCAAGTAACTGATTTTATTTTTTCCTTTGGCAGTTATTTAGCATCTGAAACAAGTAATATCTTTTTTTTTAAGATGACCTAAACCAAGAGAAATTTGTCACAGCAAGGAGTTGCAAGCCGTTTCATCCTGAAAGAAATAAAAGTTGTTTTTTTTACTGAGACAAAAGGATTCATTTAGTCCTTGAACATATTTTAAGTGTGAAAATTATAATAGAAGGAAACTTTAAGAAATTTAATATATTGATGTGTGATTAAGATCCTGAACTTTTTTTGTGGGTGTTGGAAAAGCTAATAGTGGGATAAAGTTGATTGTGCTAGCATTTTGATTTTTCTGAAAACCTCTCCGCTCTAGTTTTGAATGTTGCATAGCCTTAAGCAGTGACCATTAGAGATACACCTCTGCTGGATGGTGATAAACCCTTTGTTATGCTGAAGTGGAACCCACCGTCCCCGAAATAAAGGGTCTAATCAGGTAAGGCACACGGGGCAGCTTCAAGAGACAGAGGTGGCTCAGCGCTCTGCAGGGCAGGGTCCAGTTGTGTGGTTCAGTGGTAGAAACATCTGGAATTAGAAATACCATTAGTAGGCAGGACTCACTCCCCAGAGTTTTCACCTGGAGAGTTTTGTTGCAGGTAGTAGCGGAAGCATGATGAAGGCAGTACTGGGTGGTTTTGAAAACCTAGCCTTTGATGCAGACTACATCTTAGTGCTAGGCCCTGTTGGCCTGGTGGCTTTGAACACTGGTGCTCTTTTTCTCAGGCAGGGAAGAAACACCCAAGGCTTCACACTTTTGAATATCTTTAAATATCTTTACTGATAGGCATCCCTGCTATGACCAAATGTACAAATTGAATGTAACAAGTAGTAAAGTTAATTAGTCAGCTACTTTTCCACTCTTCCTTTGTGCAGAGAAGTGATAAAGACAAATATGAAAGTGCAATCTAACGTCCATGAATTTAATAGTAAGAGGTAATTTTTAAAAGTAAAGATCTACTCACAGTGGTTTTCTTTCTTCAAGCTTTAGTCTCCTATCTGAAAGGCCGACCTCTATTTGGATGAGGGAATCAAACTATTTAGTTAATGTAAGCGGATGAGCTGAATTTGAAAGCGATTGAGGGAAGGGATGGAACATCTAAAGGCTACATTGTCATTAGTTTTATTTTAGTTAAAATAATTGTACATGTTTAGTTTAAAATGGAGGGGAAAAAGTACTTTGATATATAATTGCATTTAACAGTCTTGTAGCTTTGTACTTTGTGCTATAAATTGCGTTCCCAGCTGTTTTTCATCTCCTGTAATTTAAATAAGTAAACCTTTTGTTCTTAAACTCACTTAGTTCCTTCTAATTCTGTTGATGGACATCCATTTCTACTGCTTTATTTTATGTTAATATTTAACAATGGCATGCAGTTACCCCCCTGCTGGCCGTGGCTCCACCTCCTTTGTTTCTGGAAGGCCTCTTTTTGCCTTGGTCTTTAGTTTTATAGAAGAATCCAAACTTCCTGTCCCTGCATCTAGCAGGAGTAAGGTTTCTGCATAAACTGACACAAAATCCCTCGGAAAGGGCACTAGCCCCCAAGCGGGGAAGGTGGTGCTGGGCTGTCAGCCTCTTTTGTTCCTTGCTCAGATGGAAGTATGAAGTGGATGATGCTTTGTGGGCCAGAGTAAAGCTGTGCCAAGGGAATGCAAATCCACTAGGTGTGCCCAGGTAATTTAAAATGCTCACGCTGGCAGCTTTTCTGCATGAGTAAAGCTGTTTAATTAATGCGTTTTCTCCACTTTCTTTTCTTGACAAGTTGATTCGAATTGAAACGATCTGTAATAAGCTTGTCATGGGTCTTGGGGACAAATAAACCCTCTCCTGGAGATGGAAAATAAAGAGTCTGTGCATTTTGTATTTCTCTTTGACCAGAATGGTTGGTGGCAGGTATGGCAGCCTGATTGGCAGTGTTGGTTGGACTGCAGCACCCACTTGCAGCCCAGACAACGGCTTGGCTTCACACTGGTGCCTAGAAAGTCAGGTGCAGGACTTTAGGTAGGAGGACTGTTGTGGCTTTTCTGCTTCCCCTACTTTTACACAAGGAACTTGAGAGTAGTGTGAATGTAGTGGGCACTGTGTGTAGGCTCAGGCAGTACTCCTTCTGTCTCCCCCCTCCTCCACCCCTCCAGAGAAAGCTTATTTTTAATTTGCTCAGCCTTGTGGTTTGACACAAGTGCAACATGGAGGAGACCTGAGTCCAGGATCAACAAAGGCAGCACTGGGCATTTCAGCTGCTGCCTTTGAAATAGGCCTTGACAATAATGGAGTTGGGAAGCCCCACTGTTCAGCCTTCTTTATAGTGTTAATATACTGTCCAGAAAGAAGAGAAGCAAGAAATTGCTCAGATTTCATCTCTCAGATTTCATCTTGCATCCAGAGTGCCGCAACAAATCAAACTGAAATGGGCCCCTTCATGGCTTCTGCGCTATCATGCCAAGCTGCCCTGGGCCCCTTCTCCCCCTGCCTTGCTGAAGGTTATAATGCTGAGTGAGTGCTCGAAGTAGGCTGGTTGGGGGCAAACGCATGTGCTTCTGAATTGCACAAGTGTCCTGTTAAGGATGGACTCTGCTCTGAAATGGATTGGTTTATAGTGTTTCAAGTTGGAGGCTGAGGCAGGTAGTGGGTGCCTGTTGATACGGAATGAGGCCGATGTCTGCTCTGCCTGCTTACTCACCCTGGCTGTCCCCAGGACCCATCTTGCTTTCCTTGAATGTGCAGGGGCAGTTCTTTCTAAAGATGGCTGGCCATCTCTTCTAGCCCAGGCTTTGAGGGAAGAGGGTCCTGCCAGTGACAGCAATATTTGGTCAGTGCTGCTATTGTTTATTGTATTGTTTAACATGTGCAAACTCTTCAACAGCATTAACAAGTAATGCTTTTTTTTTTTTAATGCTTTATAATATTACTGGAGTTCGGAGTTGTATGGCTCATTCTCAGGGATGTATTGGGAAGAGCACTGAAAGTCCAGGAGGGCAAACGCAGGTATCATGTATTGAGTTACACTTTAATAACTGATAAGAGTTGCAAAAATATTTAACTTTAGGGAGAAAACCCACGGTAAAATGCACAAAGGAGCTCATCAATTTAAAGCAGAACAATGATAATCAAAAGAAATAGCAGCTTTTCATGTTCATTCATCTCAGGTCTGCATAGTAGAAAAATTCTGGCACCTGCATTAATTTAAAGGCTGCTTGCATTAATTTGAAGGCTGCTTGCATTAATAATCTCCATTCTCTCAATACATTGAAGCAGCTGGAATGCATTCTCATGTCGCAATAGACAGCGCGTGGTCTTCAGCAATTTCCTTATCTTTCATAATTAGCAAATCAAATTTTTGTCTTTAATCCTTTTGCATCCAGGGATATTTTGTGCTCAGAAGGCTGGGAAGTATGTGCTAGCAGATTGTCTTGCCAGCTGGAATTCCCTCGGGCACTGGCGGAAATGCTGAGGAACAGGGGCTTCTGGCTGCAGGTCTGCCACTAGTTTTGCTGATTGTCTGAGTATTTGGAGCTGTAGCGTTACAGCATCCTTTCCTAAGAAGTGCAGCACAGCGGAGAGAGAACACGTGCTAGTGTGTTCACATCTGGCATTAACATATAAAATTTGAGGCATATAAAGTTTCTTCCCGTACAACTAAATTAAAAACCTGTGGCATAAGGTAAACTGACAAGTGCAAAACTTCTTGGGTGGGAAATTTTAAATGGTTACAAATGTCTCCTGAAAGCTGCTTCTGGAAGAATGTTACTGAGCACGGCTGTCTCCAGGCTCACTACCTAACAGTGTCAGGGAGAGAGCTGTCCTGTTGCCATGATTGGTACCATTTTTTTTGAGGAAATGGTCCTGTTCTGGTCACTAAGACAACACTGCTGCACAGAGTGTGGGGCAGAGTCCAGGCTGCAGAGCTGAGTTATGCCATGTAAAATAAGCGCATCTCGGCTCTTGGAGGAGAAGACTGGACAGCCACAGTTCACTGCTGCTTTGCTGGGTGCATGCTGATAGCTATTGACTTGCAGACACATTATCTCTGTGTTGGGCAACATGTTTCTAATTTGAATTTGTAGCTCGTGGGATGTCTCAGCTGGGGTAATGCACTAGACTCTCCTCTTTGGAGACCTTATTTCTGACTTAATTTGATGTACTTATTCATATTTCTACTGGAACAGGACCCAGTCTAAATAACATAGGCTCTTTCTGTGTGACTCTGAGGCAAGTCCACAGTAATGCTGCTGGTCATCTGAGCTGTTGTGCTGTCTGTCCTTAGATCAGTTGGGACTATGGGCTTTTATGTTTTTGGTCATACAGACTGTGAAGGAGCGTGGAAAAAAAACTAGTGAGGAGCTTGACTTCCAGGGTGCTACTGCTAACAACATCCCTTCAAAGCAATAGGAGCTGGAGTGCACAGCACTTCTGCAACAGCAGGTCTCCTGTGAAGTGTAAACACCTTACTTGCTCCAGATCCTGTGGGGGACAGCAACCCTGATTGCTAATGTAGAAAAGCAAAAGTGTATGCAGGATGTTGTGAACTGCAGACAAGCTTGAAGTCAAGTAGAACTGCTGGAGCAGAACGAGACCATCTTGGTCTCTCCAGCACTGATACTTCACTGCTCGGGTAGGGGGAAGTTTGACCAGTCAGTGTCCAGGCTTGGGTTCCTGTTTAGGCTGAAATTTGGTTGCAACCTATCTTGTGTTCAAAGAGAAATGCAACTTCTGTCATAATGACCATACTTGTTCCCTCTTGCTGCTGGCTTCTCTTGGCCCTTGTCCATGCTGCGTTACTACGCAAGTGTTGCATCTCTATTAATATCTTTGTTGATTGCATTAGCAACCTTGCCGTTTATAGTACTTATGTTGCAAATATAGTCCTACATGAAGGCACTTAGAAAGATATGTTACGGCTGTAGAGACCCAAGTGATCAATAGCTTTTAGATTACTGTGTCACTAAACAGCAGTGAGATATGCAAAGGCACTGTGACTGTAGGGATGAGAGATTTTTAGAAAATAAATCAATAGTGAATACAGGATGATTGGTTTCCAGTTCAAATAATTCCAAGAAACATGGAGCCCAGGGGAAACCGTGCCATTCATACTTGGAAATAAACAACACGTTTGCTTTCATTTATGTATTTGGGTCAATACTCTTGAAACTGGAGAGGGAGCCATTGGGCAGGGTATTAGACTGGAAATGGGCAACCTGGGTTCTGCTTTGAGTGCTCCCAGAGACCCTTTCTCCATATCTTCCCCAGGTTCCCTTTGGTGCTAACAGCGTTCGCTCTGGCTCTGCGCACACAAAACCTTCAGTGCACAGGGGCTGGCTGGTGTCATTCCCAGTTGGAGCCCTTTTGGGGCTAACAGAAATGTAAGCAATAACAAACATTCAGGAAGGTGATTTTGCTTTCAAAATGCCTTCCTTTTTAATGCTCAAGTGGCCATGGGCTAAATGATGATTAGTAGCTGTCAGGTGCAGCAGTGTGCTGGATGGCTTATAGACAGGTATGACATGAAGCTGCCAGGAAAGCGTATGCTGCCGTCTCTCCAGGAGGCTGCTGTGACGTCTTGCACATGCAGGTGTGTTTACATGGTGTGGGCTGGCTATGCTGGTGTGCAAGAGTCCCTGGAGCAAACCGCATCCTGCAGTACTACTGCTCCTCTGTGCTGCCTGGCTCCGTCCTGGCACGCATCCCTGGAGTCGTGGGGTGAGACTGTCAGCAAGCGGTGACTGGAGGAGCATGCCTGTCCCTTGGGAGTGGGGACTGTGCAAAGGGAGTTTTCTGGAGGTCTTCCAGCACTTTGGGGATTTTGCAGTCTTCACTCCTAGGGGACGTCCCTGTGTGAGCTTGAAGTGCCTTCTGTTACTTTTTGTTCTAGTCCAGGACCTGCCTGCCACTCTGCACTGAATCTTCCCAAAAGGTCTTTTGTGAGTGTGCTTCAAGGACAATTCGGTATCAATGCACCTGCTACCTCTGGGACACTGTGGATGGTGAATGAAGGTCCTTGGCATTTTGCTAGAATGCTGGTTTTATACCTACTGGTCTACTAGAGCACTGCTTTTATCTTGGGATGGGCTGCCAAGCTGGGAAGTCCTGGAAAGCTGCCACTGGAGATGTACAAGTTATGCAGGACGTTTCCTAGAACTGTAGCTCAGCAGCTGAGGGCTGACTCCTGTTCATGCGGTAGTAGCTGAGGAAGGCCAGTGACATGCTACCTTAAGGGGACCAGCTGGAAAAACTTACTTGAAGGAAGAAGTGAGAGATACTTGAATGTTGTCTTCTCATGTGGTTTTTGTTCCTCCTCATCCAAACAGGAGAAGGAAGCTGGCTGCTCTAATCTGACTTCTGCATCTCCACTTAGGAAAGGTGGTTTCATGATGGTGACAGGGTGAGGGATAGTACCTTAGACTAAGGTTTGGGAGATGTGGAGTTAAGTCCCTTTGCTGGCCTGGATCTGCATGTGACACACAACTATGGCCTGGCTGTGCTCTGTGTGCAAAGTGGAGAAAACAGTATTCCCCTGCCTCAAAAGAACGAAGGATAATTATTTTGAGGCACTGAGATAAGGGAAGCTGTATAAGCATCTAAGACAAATAGATCTGCTCCCACTGAATTCAGTGGCAGAACTTTTAATGGGAGCAAGATCCAGGCTCCATCTGATAAAGAATTTCATCTGGATTACATATGGGGGCAGGCATTAAAGGACCCATCTAAGGATCTCCCCTCTGGAGTACATCTATAAAAGACCCTCTGTAGTTGTGTTCAAAGCTCACAGTAATGCCAGTCTCCTCAGGACAATTCACTTAGATCATTCAGAAACTCTTTCTTGTCTAAGCCCTGATGCTCTCCCCCAGTGGAAGAATGTGGTTGAAACTCCCATGCAGGGAAGACTGGAGATTTGTTTTTTATTTGAACCCAAAACATTAACAAATTGGACACACGTGCTTTGAGACTAGAGCCTGCTCTTACTTAAGCCAATGCAAAACTCTCCTTGATCCCAGCAGGATCAAGCTCTTGAATATTGCTTGTACCTTTTTAGAATATCTGCCTCTAAATGAAACAGACAGTGACAAACTCATTCTGGATTTATCCTCGTGACTGATTTGCAGCCAGAGAGGTTTGCAGACCCTCCCTCTTGGGACAGGGGAGTTCATAGTCTAATTGCTGAATGAAAGACCAAGGGCAGGTATCACTGTGCCTTCTCTTGCGGCACACTGTTTAGCATGTGAAAGTCAATGCCGTGCCTTAGCATTTTTTAGTATTTAAACATCTTTAATGCTCTTGTGAGACTATTGCTCCAGCCAGCATAGTGCTTCTGCTCACATATGTGTGATTTTCTTCCTCTTCATGCTAAAGTACTGACAGGTGAGTATTATATGTGTAGGAAGCTATTCAGCAGAAACATATGCCTTGAATATGTTAAAATTCCTTGTAAGTCACTTGATCAATGTGCAGTATTTGTGTCCCCTCTGTAACTTTGCCCTAAATTCATATTCATCAACAGAGGTTGCTTGGTACTTAATGGGACACTCAGGCACTGAGTGAAGGGAAGGGACAATAAGCAAACAGGGTGAAGAATGAGGACAAATGTAGATGAACTTCCTCAAACAGGCACAAAATGCTCATTCCTGAATAAAAAATGTGAAAAGGTCAAGTGCCTCGAGAGGTTTCTATTGTGACAGGCACTTAACCCCTTCACTCCTGGTTATCTGCTTCAGCTGTTGGGCCGCTCAGTGCACAAGTGCCATTAGCATCAGTGGAATGTGGGACCGGGGAGCGGTGCAGGATACGGCTGGGCGAGACCCACCTCCCTTCCAGGCAGCGGGCACTGGGTTAGCAGGAAATAATCCTTGTGGACACTGACCCTGTCAGTAGCTCTGTCTAGAGATAATTATTTCCTAACGTGTAACCTTTTCATGGTCAATTGCTCCAGTATATTAGACAGAAATGTGATTTTATTCTATCTTCAGACACACACAAGTTCTTGTCCTTCCCGCTTTAAGGGTGTAACTTAGCAAGTGCACAGACAACCCGGTGCTCTCTGACAAATACTGTTTCTATTTTGCTTAGACAAAAAAGAGGTTTGCTGTTCTTCCTTGCTGTTGAGCAGAAGGAGGTGTATGGCCACTCCCCATTTTTTTGGCAAACAGGCCTTTCCCTTTAAGAATCTAATACTAATCAGGCAACTGTCAGTGTTTAGCAATCTCCTGCTCCACCAGATTTCTTGCTTGTTGACTGATTTTGGTTTACCTTTTCCTAGCTTGTGACATTTCAGTGTATGCCCCTTGACACATCACCAAGGCATCTGAAGAGGCAAGATCAGCAGAGTATGTCAGTGCAGCAGCTCAGAAGGCATCAGGTTTGATATCGTCAGGAATGTCAAAATGAGCAGCCAAGGGTGAAGACAGTTCTCTTGCATGACCCCATGAGCCCAGCCTGCTCTTGCCTGAAGTGCACCCCACAAAGGCAGCTTTAGTGGTTGGGACTGGTGTGAAGAGCGTGAGGGAGGACACTGCTCCTCCTCCTTCACCCCAAATACTCCTCCTTGCTTCTCTGTTGCAGCCTGTTCAGCAGAGACTTGGGCACACCATCCAGAACCCTTTTGTTTGAGACAGTCCCTTTTGGGAACAACATAAGCAAACTTACTCATCTAACCCCTTGGAGACAGCTTGTGTGGACTGTGCTGAGCAAAACAATGACACGAACCCAGCGAGTGCTGCTGAGCATGATTCATAGCCAATATTTTTACAACCTGCTTCTTGTTTTTTAACAGTATCTAATTGGTTTAAAAAAATGCAAAACTAGGTCAATTTGCCATTGGGCCTTGTAAGACTCTTTAGCTAAATCTCCAGATTAGCTAGAGGTTAATTTGAGCCAGACTTAGGAAAAATATATATTAATATATACCCGCAGTCTCACGTGAGAAACTTGTAGGCAACAATTTGGGATTCAGAGCCATACTTGTATTCCTAAGACTAAATTCAAAGCCATCATTTAAAAGCAAGCTTGCACATGCGTATGTCCTGATCTTTAATTAGGCAAAACTCCCACTGACATCAATAGGAGTTTGACTTGAATAAGAACTGCAGGATCAGGTCCATAATTTGGTACCTGGGATTTGATTAAGCAGCTAAATTACTAGAACAGTTTCCCCATGAGTATAATTGCCTAATTAATTTTTAAAATAGCTAAGTTCAGCACTGAATATGGTGTACCTCTTGCCACATGAAATGTATGCTGTTTAATCCAAGTTGATGGAACTATTTGCAAGAGCCTGTAGAGTTTGTTTTACAGTTAAGTAGTACTGTTTATTTAAAGTTCAAAAATAGCCACCACTGTGTTAAAATATCATGTTTCAGAAAATATGCTCTTGTAATAGACTTCACTTGTAGTCTAGTTTGGCTGTTAGCATTTCAAATGTATTTTAAAGAGTAGTGCTCTAGTGCGTCCTAATTCTTGAGTTCTGGCTACTGTGATTCATTTTGCAGGTGGGAAAACACTCTGGAGGCTGGGGAAGAACTTACTCTCTAACAGGATTTTTAAATTCAATGCTTTGAAAAGTTTTTTGTCTTATCCATGATCTTATTTTTTTGTTTCTGGTGCCCCAACATAATGCCTGTGGTAGATTTTTTTATATATATAT
>NW_009233000.1:0-7569 GCF_000690835.1 Fulmarus glacialis
TAACTGATAAATACTGTAAGACCTGGCATCTGAGAAGTTGAATAATCTTTCAGCGGTAGGAACGTGCAAGCTTGAAGAATGCAATCTTCACCATGATTTTTAAAAGTGTTGTAGTTCAGTTAATATCATTAAGCAGATAATAACTCTCACAGCTGTAGTGAAAGTGCCTTTAGTGGGAGCGGGGGGGGGGGGGCCAAACCCAGGCCCTGTCAGCCACCCTCGTGAGAGCTGCCGGCTCCCGGTGGGTCTCTGCGCTCTCCTGGGGTATCCCCGGCTCAGGAAACCCCCCTGTACGCCATGATCCCCTGCTCCACTGCGGAATGCGTCTGCTCCGGAGCTGATCGCCTCCGCGAGTGACTCCGTTATTTACTAATGAGCAATAAAAACCACAGTGCCTACAGCAACGTTTGCACAGTGGGTCGTGAAATAGTAACACACACACTTAGTTTTATTTCTTTGCATGTTTACCACAAATCAAATCCTTTCCTAATGTCTATGTCCTTGTTTAAACCTAAATCATAGTAGGGTATTTGTGTTCTATCAGTTGTTTCCTTTTGGTTACGGTCGCAACATTTTGTCCAGTGAAGTCCTAGCAGCTTGTAGCAGTCTTGGAAACCAAGCCCAATAATTTCCCTAGAGGCTGTATGTCGGGGTGCTGGAAATTCATTTCTGGTTTTTTTCTGGCTTCCTTAGCCTACATTAATTCTGATTTGTTATGAAGCGGATCAAAGCTAATAGGAAGTGAAGCTTCTTTCAGTTAAAGTAAGTAAAGGGGTTCAGGTGAAGGGGTCCAAAGATGCCATGAGGCAAGATGGCTGTTAAATTTCAGAGTAACACATGCAAAGCTCTGTAGTCTTGAAACACACTGCTTCAGATCATCTATCCGCACAGCCCTCCCTCTACAGAAAGCCAAAAAGGGCTTCCTCTGTCAGTCTTAAACAGCAAAAGAAAATATTTTGTCTTTGCACCAAATATTCAAGTTTGCAACATGAAGCCAAAGTTGTGAGAACTGAAAAGAGGACGTGATCCAGGACGTAAGAAGGATGTTAAGAGGAGTGGGAAGTAAAGACAGACTCCATTAATGTGAATGGCTATGGGGAGAGGGATTGTAAAGGCACCGTTCATCAAATCCATGGAAAAAGAAACAACGAAACCAGTCATGTTTGTAGGAAACACCAAAGCATATGGAATAGTAATGTAATTTTCTTGAAAACTAACAGGAGATAACAGGAAAACAAGGAGTGTATGTGTGTTAAAAGGGAGTGAAGACTGAGAAGCCAAATTTGAAGCTATAATCGTAAAAAAACAACTCTAGAATAAACTAGTCGTCACATGATAGTAAATTAAAAATAAAGTGCTGTACAAACTGTCTTTTCCTCTGCTGAAGTTCCAGTGTTACAAAGGTATGGCATCTGAATTACAGCACCCTATTACTTCCCAGAATTACAGGCTAAGCTGCCTGTATCCTATCTCACTCTTTAAAAAAAATTGAAGTCCGCTGTGGCTTGGTTTTCTTTAATAATTCAGTATGCTGCGGCTCGGTGCGCCTGCTGCTGAGGGCAGTGTCAGTGATGCGTGCTTCACTCCTGCAGCAGAGGGTGGTGTGGCTTGTGTTCATTCGTGGGTCTTCTTGGAGTTTATTTCACAGCTTCTGATTTGCTTCTCAAGAAAATCCAGTGGCTTGCATCGGTCGGCTTTATCCTGGCTGCATTGCTTGTCTAAACTGAAACGTTCGAGTGGCTGCATTAAACTCTGTACACGTTTAAGCTAATTTAAAGTCTTCCATGACAAGATGGGTGATTATGGTTTGTGAGTGAATTAGTTGAGAGTAACTGGAAAACAGTGGGGAGGGTAGCTGATGGTTATTTTCAGTGCAAGTGCCTGCTTCTCTGCTCCTTTGTTGACTGTATCAGTGTTAGGGCTTGTCTGCATAGAAACTTGCACTGTTGCAGCTAAATGGTTTTTTTTTCATGTTAGTTAAATGGATAAAAATGTGGCATATGGACTGGCCTTTATTTTGCATCTTGCATATTCTTTTCCTCCAGCTAAGGATCGAACTGCCTCTGCAGGACACGTTTCCTCTGCTCAAGGTGTGGTCCCCACTGTGAAAGTCTGAGAGCGCGTTACCAGAGAAGAGTTATATCTGCTCACCTTCAGGGACTCATTATTTCTCATCTGTATCATTGCCCATTTTTAAGGTGTAAGGAGGGAAATAACATGCAGCCTACCAGACCTCCCATGATTAATGTGGGATTAGTCTGAGTAAGTGTAACGAGGTTTCATCTCCTCCTTTGAGGAGGAGATGAAGGGGCAGATTGAGGCCAGCAGATGGGTAGCTGTGCACTAAGTGGATTAGCTCAGCGTAACTCGCAGCAGGGCCAGGATGTAAACGATACTTCATCAACCTGGCACCAGATACCAGCAAGCAGTCTATTGTGGGAGGGTAAATCTAAACCATAAGGATGTACCTAAGCAAGGACAGTATTAAAATTGAGGGGGCTTCTTTCTTCTCCTTTTTTATAAAAAGAGATATAACTCCCCAAGAAGAAAAAAGTAACTTTTTCATTCTAATTTTGAAAGTTTTGGATTTTTTCCCCTGGCTTCAGATACATTTTGCAGCTACAGTGGAAGATTTTCTCACAAAGTTTTCTATTTTTGTTACCTGACTATAAAAGACCTTGAGACGACTTTCAGTCGTTCTTACAAAAGTGATTGGTATAGCAAAATCCCAGTATCTTCCTTGTAAAGTATCTCCTTGAAATCTGCCTTGTCTCTAGTAGGTAGTAGTTTTTTCAGCTTGAGTACACTGCGGAGAGCGCGTTACACTCTTTGCCTAATATGCAGTAAGCAGACAGGAAAGATCCACCAATTCCAGCGTGTCTCGGTGCAACGTGTCTGCTTGTGGCACCTCGCTCCTCATTACGAAGCTCTGTTCTAGACTGGAAAGAAAAATGCTTGCACTTCAAAATATTTCCCAGCCCATTTGCAAACTCTACAACATTTATTATTTTCATCATGTTTAATAGCACAGCTCCTCATTTTCTTGCCCCTTTATTGCTGTTATAGTAATGTGGGCTGTGACTTCATTTGACTTTTCTAAGTAGGCAGTGTCACCTCTAGTTAGCATTTAGATGGGAAAATATCTGAGGGTGTTTGGGAAGCTTAATGGCTGTTCAGAATGTGACATGTATCCATCTAAAATGAGCCTGAGAATATGCTGGGAAGTGATTTATCAGAAAATGTTCGCTCATCAAAACTGAGTATTTTCAAGTAAAAATACCAGTTCCAGTAAAGCCTTAGTAAAACAAACAATTTAGATCAAAACAGGAGAGGCAGTCTGTGGGGTGTGTAATAACATGGTACCTAATATCCTCACCAGGTAAGCGCATGAATTCATTAGTCAGGTCTTCCTACCTCTGTTCTTCCACACTGCGGGAGACTGGCCAAGCCTCCAGCCCACCAGCTGTCTCAGAGTGCCTCTCCACACTGGAGCTCTTTCACCGCATATGAAATTCTTGGGTGTAGCAGTTGGACCCTTGCAAGCTCCAGGTGAATAATCCATTTGCCTAAATGTCGATCTCGTTTCTGCATATACAAGCTCTCAATCAGTCTTAAAAAATAGGATAGCTCCAGCAGGAAGACTTAGTGATCTACCCTAGAATAACAGAATGGAGGAGGCTTAGGTTATGCCCTTACTCTGAATTAGACAGGGAAAAGATTTGTTTGTGCAAGCGTGGCCTTAACCACTGTGGTGTGGAATCGATGCATGGCTTTGTCTCAGTCTTTCCTGCTAGAGTTGTGCTGAGTTGTAAGAATTATGAAGTGTCAGTGGTGTGGAGAACTGAAAAAGCATCTTCTTATACATTGTAATCTGAGGACAGATTTTGGTACCGATATAGCTGTTTCAGTTATGGGTATGTGTGAACCAGTATGTCTTTTCAGTATGACTGCTAATTTCTATGGAAGTGTCTTACAGTTTGTTTTTCATCCTTCTTAGAGAAATTGCTAGATGTATATAGAATAACATCCATACAAGGTGAATTTATTGCCCTAATTTTATTGCTACAACTTTATGTGTGGTCAAACCAAAGCTGGTTCAGTTCAACTTTCTGAAAGTGTTAACAGAAGCCCCTGATACAAATTCCATGTTAGTCTGCATGCCTTTGCCAAATTCTGCTGAAAATTGCAGCCTTCATGACCCAAACCCCAAATTCTTTTGAAACTGATGCTAAAACTCACACAGATTTCACAAGATCAGCTTCATCCATTAAAAAGGGGAAGTAAAAAAAAAAATGAAGTATTTTATGTTTCCATTGCCTTCAGCTCAGTTTTGTCAGGTTCCAAAGGTTATGCATTTTGTTATATTGGAATAGTGAGGGTGCAATCTGGCCCTGAAATTTAATTGACAATTCCATTGATGATGTGCTGACCAGAGCTGGAGCTTTTGCTGTCATAACTCTCTTAGTTAGGCAGAGCTAGAAGGAGGAAAAGGAGATGTTAGAAACTGAGGAAAGCAGGTGTTACTAGAATTACACACCGGGAGGAGAACAGTTGAGTAATAGATACAGAATTTTTTAAAATCAGTTTGCTTTCCTCCTGGCATCTCACTTTTATCATAAACTGTTGTGTAGTGTCATGGAGTTCTGTTAAGCAGATGGTGCGCTTTATCCCAGTGGTGTCTGCTTACTGCTCATGGATGAAGTGATTTTTCTATGTAGTTAGTTAAAGTGCAACTTGAGGTTCTTTGGCAGTCCGAGTTGTTATTTAGAGTCTTAAAATGTAAGTCATGGTTAAGTTATTGCTCATTTTAGTTTATACACGCTTAGCAGTAGGCATGCTTCTAAAAATACAAGTAAACACAGATATCTAAGTGCACCTGTGGAGGTTTTCAACAAGCTTAGTCTGTGTTCAGGGGAAGGAATTGGTATTTTGTGCCAGCTGCAGGTTATATTAGGCAAACTTTGCAACAGTAGGGATAATGAAGAAATAGATGGAGCTTGTAGAGCTCTTTAGGAGCTTTTTGTTGTTGGACAAACACATCAGGAATAGCGTAAGTATGGGAGGGTGAACGACTGCCCGAGGTATCTCCATCAGCACTCACATCCAATTCCTAACCTAACAGGTTTTCTAATCAGCCTCTCAGATGGCAGATGGATGGATGGTGTTGGCCTGATTCTTGAGACTTGCAATCATGGAATTTAAGACCCAGGCTCTGGGCAGCCACAGAAGAAATACATGTGTTTTTTCCACTCCAGTGTTTAGGCTTCCCAGGGAACTGGTAGGATGTGAATGTTACAGAGACAGCAAGTTTTGCCTCGCTTTGGTTTTTTGGTTTTGGGGTTTTTTTTGGTTGGTTGGTTGGGGGTTTTTTTGTTCGGGGTTTTTTTTTTTCCCCCAATTCACTCCTCCTTTCTCCCATTCTCAAATCTGTGCTCGTTTTCAGCCTATTTGAAGATTCCTACTCTGGTCCAGCAAAAGCAGATCATTCCTCCTGTTGGTTTACCGTGTGAGTCAAATTTGAGAACTCGTATGTGTTGGGTTGGAAACCTGGGATGCTACTGACAATCACTGACATGACAAAGCGCTGGCTGGGATGCTGGCTTTGTTCTTTCTGCATCACTGGAGGATTTCTAGGACATTGCCCTGAAGTGGCATCACTAGCCTGTATTATCTTTTAAAAGGATTTTAGCAGCTTGGGCTCTATGTGATCTTCCTTTAAAACTTTCTAAGGAGAATAGCTTTCTGAACAGCCATTGCACTACTTGCTGTTCCCTACCTCCTGCTACTTTTTAACACTTGGTGAATGAGGTGAGCTATTAATAATTTGCACCCTGCTTTTCTTAGCGTAAATAAGCTCTCTATCACATGCTAAATACTGTGAAACATTGTGATCAAAGGAATTATGAGCAAGTCAGCCTCAAACTTGCCTGACATTCATTTGAATTCTGCTGCTCTAATAGCACCCTTTAAATTATTCCTACATCATTCAAGCAACAGGTAGTTTTTTGACACACACATTCCCCTTTCTTTTCTAGTGCGCTTTTTTATTTTTATCACCGTTGTCTAAACTGTTTGAATAGAATGTCATTCATTTGTATCATTATTGGAAATACTAACTGTGTATTTGTCACACACTTCCCACACTAGTGGTGAAGTTGGAACACTTAAAGGGTGGTTAAAGAAATAGTAACAACATACGGATCTTCTGAAGTGCCTCATACAGGACACAAAGGCAATGCCCCTACATAAGATCACTGCAAGGAGGGGTTTTCAGCCTTCCTTTTTTGCTGGTTTCCTTCTGCCTAATTCTTGAAAGGAGAAGGTGCTGATGGTGTCCCAGTGTGATTAGTGAATAGGACTATATTGTGGGCGCAGGCAATGCTTCGTCTTAGTTTTTAGCTAATATATCAACATTTATAAATAGATCATCTTGATGCCTTTTCAAGACAGCTAGTGTTGTGGTGATTTTATTTGATTTGCGCTTCTTCAGAGGGGATAATTATGACAAATGTTTCCATTACCTATTGCTGGTGCTTTGGGAAAGGAAGAAGTCTGTGATTGCAATTAGCTCCTGTAGACAGCAGGAGAACTTTAACTAAAACTAGGTTTGCTTTAGTGTTAACTGTTTCCTTTGCAGAAATCAGTACTCACTGCAGTCTGACTTTTCTGTGGGTAAGAAAGATGCTGAATGTTGGACACAGCATTTAGGCCAATAGCTTGACACTGAGTGATGGCATTACCGAAGTCACACGGGTTTGAATCACAAAGCTTACTTGCTCCATTCCTCTCTAGACTGAAGTTTGTCTGGTTGAAACTCTCACTTTCCAGTTTCTGTCAATTCTGTCTCTGATCTTCCTGAGCTGATCCCTCTCAGACAAAATCCTGGTCTGACTTCTTCCAAGCCTGCTGCCCCACTCACTGATTCTGCAGTCTTCCTCCTTTTTCAGCAGAGACTCTTTCTCTGGTGGACACTCAGCTCCCTCCAGTTTCACGACTGACTTGCGAAAAATTCTCTAATCTTTTCTCACTTCACAAGATATTGTCCCTCATAGCATCTTTTTGGACAAGTTGTCCGATTGTGGGATGAGTGGTTTCATGGTGCGCTGGGTGAAGAACTGGCTGAAGGGCAGGGCTCACAGGGTTGTAGTGAATGGGGCTACGTCTGGCTGGTGACCAGTCACCACTGGTGTTCCTCAGGGTTCAATTCTAGGGCCAGTTCTGTTCAATATATTTATGAATGAGCTGGATGCAGGAGTTGAATGCACCATTAGCAAGTTTGCTGATGATACCAAACTGGGAGGTGCTGTTGACTCTCTTGAGGGACAGGAGGCCTTGCAGAGGGATCTAGATAGATTGGAGCATTGGCCTATGATTAAAGTCGAAATGCCAGATTCTGTACCTAGGACGGAGTAATGCCAGGCACAAGTATAAATTGGGAGAGGAGTGGCTGGAGAGCAGCCCTGCAGAAAGGGGTCTGGGGGTGCTGCTCGACAGCAGGCTCAGTAGGAGTCAGCTCCATGCCCTGGCAGCCGAGAGGGCAAACCGCACCCTGGGGTGCATCAAGGCACG
>NW_009233000.1:7973-18861 GCF_000690835.1 Fulmarus glacialis
GGTCGATGCCCCAAGCCTGTCAGTGTTTAAGAGGCATTTGGGCAATGCCCTTAACAACAGGCTTTAACTTTTGGTTAGCCCTGAATTGGTCAGGCAGTTGGACTAGATGATCGTTGTAGGTCCCTTCCAACTGAAATAGTCTATTCCATTCTATTCTTAGATGGATCATTTTCCAGGGAAAGACCACCCGTCGCTAACCTACTTATGTTAATTTTCTCCCTGTATGGACATGTCATTGCTCTCTGCCCCAGTCAGTCGGGAGAGCAGAGAGGGCTCTTCACCTCAGCTCCTTTCTCCCTTCTACCTCTAAAGTCAGAGATACTGTCAGGCATTGCATAAAAGAAGAAAGTACTGGCCTGGAGGTTGCAGAATAGGAAAGGTTTATTTTCTTCTCATCTTTTGGGTCATTAAGTCATGGCAACATAAATCCCAAATCCATTCAGAGGGGTTGGAGCAACAAGCCTGTCTACTAGCTCTTCCAGTTAGGAGATCTGCACTGGCTTTAGAGGCTGGGGCAGGTCCCTCATAACTATTTGTTGCATTTGAGTCAGGAAATCCTTTTGATTCACCTGAATTAAGCTTGACTATATAGTTGGTTGAATTTTTAGGTACTCTCAGTCGTATGGAGTAATAACAACACATCAGTAGGTAGTACGCTACTCTCTAATTACTTCCAGTAGTCCCAGCTAGACTATTTGTATTGTGCAGTCTGATTTATACCTCACAGACTGTATCAGAATGTGGTGTTAAGGCACACGCTGGTGAATACCATCATTACTCTTGAGTAGTAATGTAAAGTACTGTAGTACACAGCTCTTCAAGCTGTTGTGGAAGAAAGTGCTTTAAATGGACTTTACCTGGGAAAGTCTCTTGAAACCACTATGTGACTTCTTGTCTTAGCAGTGGCTTGCTGTTCCCCTCTTGCTTAAGAGTACAGACCTACAATAAAGCTATCTACAGCAGAATAACCAGAACGGTTAACCTCCATCGGTCAGTTTACACATCTGGAGTCTGGCTTCCTTTTCAAAATTACTTATATTAGCCTGCTTTCTTGACAGTCAGGGTATGGGATGAGGGACTTCTAATAATGTTTACATAGAAAGTATTAACATAAGGTGATTCCCATTCACTTTTTGGTTAATACTTGGTGACGAGGCTTGTTATCCCATGCAGATGACCTACACTTATCATAGGTTAAAGTTTTCCAATTCGTAACTCAGTCTCTGTTCCTAAGGCTGAAGATCTTTTTACCTTCTTTCAGATGGCTGAGATGCTTGACTGCCTTTGCCCATTATGGCTGGCTTTTTTTCTTCCTCTGTTGCAAGATTGAGCAGCACCACAAATTGTTCTGGTTTTCCAAAAGAGACAATTACATAGGTAATTTTTCACTTGCCACGTTTAAAGTTTCACTTAATTCTTTCAAGTTCTATGTTATGTCAAAATACACAGATTGTTGAGATTACAGTAGGCATACATATCACTTTAACTGTACTTCACTCACCTAATTTTACCAGTCATCTGACCAGTATGTGGCTGTTTAAGTGTCTGCAATGCCATGAAACTATTCAATGGGACCAGCTGCATGTAAAGATGAATGTGTTTGAGTCTTCTGTAAGTACTCCTCAATAGTAGCACCATGCATATGCATAGCCTCTTTTTGCCTTGAACTCCTTCAATAATCCTGGCTTCTAGTGAAGGTTTTATGTACTTTAACCAGACTAAGTGCAGACTGCTGTTATTCACTGTTTACACCATTGTAATTCATGACTGTACTTAATCAAGGATTTGCAACTAATTTCAATACAAAAAGGGTAAGATTTCCAAAGAGCAGGTCCATTTACATCTTGTTGTATCAGGTCATGAAGGAATGGAAGTGGCAAGGACTCCTCAGTAAGGTTGCCCTACTATTATGATTTCTTGTAACACAAACTTTGAACATCCGAAGCTTGCATCATCTATGAATCACCCAGCTCTACATTTTTACTCATTAAAAAGCTGTAAAGAAGCTTGCAACACATTTATCATGATTAGTTCTCTGAAAATGCCAACACAATTCCACAGTGACTTGCATGGAAATACTCTGTAATACTGAACTTGTGTTGTACGGGGCTGAACACTGAAGCTTTCCTATGGAGCGATGAATGCAAAGGAGCCACATCCTTTCGTTGGGAAGATCATTTCAGATCCTCCAAGTCAGATGACTTCGCGCTTTGTGCTTTACTCACAGTTCAGCTAACATCTTATTGCCTCACATTATGTTGTACAGGTCTGGTTGTTACACCTGTTTGTAGGCACACAACAGACACAGTTTTAAAGACTGACTCAGAAAATAAAAAGCAAGAAAATTTGTAGAACATATTATCTCTTTTGCGAGTGAACTTCTTAGAGCAGGGTCATGGCTACTTTAATTGCAGGGTGTGGTTGAGGCCCCTCAGTTGTCAGAGGAGAGCAGAGGAGGGGCTGGTAAGGGAAGGGTATTCTCCCGGCACCGTCAAGGCCACAAAGGCTTATTGGGTCTTCACAGCTCCTCAGTGCTTGGCGTCCCTTAAAGCCAAGGGTTCCGCTCTGTGACGGTGGGGAATCGCACAGAGAGCTGACTAGAAATAGGAACCCGAACTGACTTCAGTCTGTTTCAGGTAATAACGACTTTCTAAGTCTACTCACTTCAGCTGTAGTTGAAGCCACACACCCAGTGTCATGAGATGTGTGACAGAAGTCTAAGGGGAACGGCAAGTGGTCAAGAGTATGTGAGCCAATCCCTTCTTGTCCATGCGTTTCTTCAAAAAACAAAGAGAAGTGATCTTTCTCAAGGAATTTTCCATCCAAAAAATATTGTCAAAATTCCTCACTGAACAAAAAAATAGTCTGAGGGCCATAAGGAGCTCCCCTACTCACTGCAGGAGCTACCCACATCAAAAGGCATGCAGCAGCCAGAAAGGGAAGCAGCATCTTTACAAATGCTTCCCTCTCTTTTGAGTCTGGGGGAAAGGGATGAATAGAGCCAGGATAGTGATACTGAGCTTAAAGGAGGCGATGGATAATTGTTGCTGTCTTTTTTCTCCTTCCCCCTCAATCATTTTCCCTGGAGCACTGAGGATTTCGGTTCAGTTTTGGTCCTTGAGCAGTTCCCAATGCAGCATGACTGCATTCCCCTTTTGCAGTCAGTAAACAGTGTAGTCTTGCTCTCAGCTGTTTCTGTACTCTAGCAAGAAAAAAAATTCAAGCTGGGTGACCTGCCAAGGTAACCTTATAAATTTCAGTGACTTTAAAAATTTCATCAACCTTAACCATATGTGCTGAATGCCCCCAACAGCTGCAGGTTAAGAAGGGCATTCAACACGTAATTACCTCAAAATTGACTTTTTTCTTTTTAGTGCCCATGAGTCTATCCTTGCCATGGCTGGCTGGCTCCCATTCAAGTGATGATCCAGCATGCTGCATGCTGGTGATGCAGCAGCCACCACTGAGCCCACTGAAGCATGGGACAAGCGGTGGGGGGAGGAGGGTGGGGAAGGTAAGTGCTGCTCTCAAGTTTATATATTGCCTTTCACCTTTTAATTCTTTTTTTGCATAAAATTTTGCAAAAATATGAAATATGCATTTTTGTTTTGTTTTGTTTTATTTTAGATGGCCACTTAATAGTCCTTCTCTGCAAACAAGCCATTCTGCATAAGGCTTCTTGGACAATTGCAGCTTTACTCATGGTGGCAGGTGGGCAGACCTGGGTTACACTTATGAAAGAGAGGACTGAATCAGACCTCACTTATTTATAGTCTGGTGCTGAGTGTTGCTATTGATGTCAGGGCATTCGGTATCTGTGTTTAAGTTATGTCTGGCACATCACTTTTGAAAACCGAACTGTTAATTTATGGAAAGTATGCTTAGATCAGTAATTTTCTGGAACAGATTGTTTTTTCCTGCTAGAAATGTTGAGTGAGGTGATCATGATCCCTCTTGGAGTGGGCAATGGTGACTGAATTAAATACATCAACATGTTTAGAATTCGGATAGTGCAAACCACTATCCTAGGCTGGATAAGTGGTAGTGCCTGTAAGGCAGTAAGTAGATCATACTGTACAGCCCAAAGGCTGAAGAGGACCTCAAGTTCCTGTTCGCTGTAAGGCATTTACACCCTCTCACCAGAGGAGAAAGATGGTACCTCTACATGGAGGTTCCTCCTGGCTGTGAAGCGTATTTTGCTGTGGCAGGTCACTTATTGTCTGTGTTACACTGGAAATAGTGAGATTGGGAAAGAAGTTCTGCACTTACACTTGAAAATATTCATACTCTTTATATGAGAAGCGTGCATCTGAGTTGCTGGGCTTCAGTCCCTGCGGCAATACTAAGGGTAGGATTCATCTGACTAATTGTAGATGTCTGCATCAGAGTTACTTGTCTGGGCTCTCCTTATAGTCTATGGAGAGAAATACACACTTTTGGGGCACGATTCATTGTCTTTAGGCATCCGAAAGGGTCAGATGACTTGTGACCCTGAAGAGCCAGTTTCTAGCAACTTGTTTGGCTATTGGTGGATGCATCTGTGTCTGCAGATGTCCTAAATGGGCGAGGTGACCCCTTGAGGGCCTGATGAGGGAGACTAAAACTGATTCCTGAAAATGACTGATGCCTGAAAAGAAAACAAAAAATCACGTAATTTTGGAAGTCTTCGTAATGTCCCATAGCCTGTGACCTTCATTAAGACTTTTAGGAATGCAGTGGCCTATGAGAGGACTTACTGCAATGGTGTGCTACTAACTGTATTTCTTTTTGATCACTGATAAAGCTGGGAAGATCAGCATTCATGTGAGGTGCCATTTGTCCTAGTTAGGAATTGTTTTTTATTCCTAGCAGGTTTGTTCTTAATAACGTTCATGAATCTGACTTTGCCATCGCGATCACGTATTGATTAAATTCAACACTTGACTCAGTTTTTAAACTTGAGTAATCTGTCACCATCTATAGCTAACCATTTTTCTAAATATTCTTCAAATCAAACTTTTGTATATTTAATATAAACTTTTATCTGATACAATGACAGAACTTAATTCTATGCTTGCATTACCGTCCAGGAAAAGGCCTTTCTTCATACAGAATATTTACTTCGGTAGCAAGTGGATAACACTATATTACCTCTCCACACTTTAAATAACAGGAACCATATTCTACTGCAAGTAGCAATGCAGGCACGGTAATACAAAATCAATTAGTTGTTTTTACATTACACATGCAGACTCCACATTTCCTGAAATGTCACCAAAAGACAAGCTTTAGTAAAAATCCTGGAATTAAAGTAGAAGTTCCACCTAATGTGAAGTGCTAGCTGCTGTTTTATCAGCATAATGAATAGGGCCAGAGGAGATTACCTCCATAATCAAACTCCTGCACTGGCTAAAGTTCAGCGCTATTTCAAACCAACAGCAAAGCCTGTAGGTAGTCATCAGTTTGTGGAATCAGCAATGTCAGCGTTGTAAATCAGCGAGTGCCCTGTATTTTCAGAGCTATTGCAGTGCAGCAGAAACATGGGTCTAATTTCCTGTGATTTCTTATTTTAGTGCTCGAAGGCTGATTTTAATAAAGGAACCATGCATCCTAACAATTGTAGTGCTGAATTATAATTTATTTATCAGTGGTTCCTCTAAATCATGATGGGTTTTGTTGCTGGTGCTTTTGTACTTAAAAAGGAGAGGAGCATCCTAAAGGATGCGTTTTGAAGGTGAGGAGATTTTTTTGCTTTATGGAAAACTATGATTTTTTTTGTGTGTATTCTGTCTTCAGGTTCCTTTATTTCAGTGATGACAAGATTATAAATCTGAGAAGATGGCTTCTGGTCTGTCTTATACTCAGACAGAATATGTGTTTTTATATCCTTAATGTATTTTCTGATAATATATATAGGAAAAATGCTTAATGAGTAAAATCATGTCACACAGAGTCAGTAAAAATGTGGGTCTTAGTGACTCAGCCACAAGTTTCCTGGTCAGATCCCTTGACATCTCCTGGGTTTGTCGCCTTGTTGTTGAATTGAGGTGATGATACCAACCTTTCAGGTGAGCATTTTTTTCATCATTTTGATGAAAGGTTTGAGAGGACAGAAATTAAGCCTGCTACCCTACTCTGCTACGTATGTTCTCCCTTCTGTATCAGTGCTGGGCTGAGGAATTTTCTGAGGAAGTCTCTTTGCCCTTTTACAGTTACCTGTGAAGTCTGTTTGTAAAATGAGAAGAATAATGTTAATCCTTTGATTTTTGTTAATGAAACACACTCTGTAAAAGCTAAATATAATTTACTCTTCAAATTCCATTAGATGAAGAGTATTGTGTTTTGGGAAGATTCCCAAGACTGTGACAAGAGCTATGAAGTGTAAATTACAAGGATGAAATTCAAGCATGTCCTGTAGTTGTAACTGTGATGTAGCTGGGTCTCAGGACCGTATCTGTGTGCACACCCAGTGCTCTTAAATTTGTAATTCTCTGCGTGGTCTGGGAGCTCCCCAGTTAGTCATGTATGTAAATGAGACAATGGATTGTCTTGAGACAATGGACCGACTTGAGACAAGGCAAATGACTCAACTCTGAGCCACCTTCAAGCACAGTATTTGACTAATAGGGGCCAGAGCTCTTCAGGTAGGAATTTCAGACAGAACTATAGATTCATCCAAACAGCCCCTGCCACGTCTGCACTAATTGGTAGGGACTACTTTTGTGTCTCCATCTGTTGATTAACATCCTGGGTGGTGAACCTGGTCATCTGAGACTCGCCCAGGTAGTTCCTTTTGCAGAATTGAGCAGATCATACCTAGAAAGACACTTGTCCATAATCAGTAGGAACTGGTCCTGCAGATTCAAAAATGGTCAGGACATCTTTGGAATGTAGGTGAGATATTTAGGAGATGTTTTGTAGGTAATTTAAGATAATGCATAGCAAAGGACCATGCATATGCTGGGGTGATCATACAGGACCATGGGCCAGCTGGATACAAGAATTCAGCAGACTAGGGAGTCTCACATTTCCTTCAGGAGCCTCATTAAAACTGACAGCTTCACAAAATCATTTGAAATTTTTACGCTGGAATTTTTGAGTGGAATTCTCCCATTAGAGAATGTTCAGTGGACTTCCTATTCAAACCATGGCTTTGGAGGAGGTGGTGAGACCACAGAGCAATGTATTTCTGGGCATGCTTCAAGTTGGGTGTGCGGCTGAGAAAGGAGCTGGTTTGGTGAACCGTCCCTTACTCACCAGTCAGAGTTTCTGGTGGTTTGAGAGAGGTGTACTTGCACTGACTCTTTGGTTATACTCAAGGAGTTTGAAAGAAATTAGTTCTGACAACAAGGCAAGCAGCATTTTGATTTTTCAGCCGAGCTGAAGGAGGCTTTGTAAATTAATACACTTAAATATTCCATTTTGGTTTTCCTCCCAGCAATATCCCCTTTTATACATGCAGGAAATATCACTGCAGTCAAAAATACCTCAAAGAATATATAAAGACTTTCTAAATGCAACACCTAGAAAATGTAGTCAAACCTGGTAGGAGATACATTGTGATTTGCTTTTTGGAGAGACAATGAGTCATCTGTGTCACAAGGGAAGTTAGAGTTTACATTTCTATTTCTGGGTTATGGGGGTCCTGTATACTGTAATGCAGTCATTTGATGCTGGAACTGCAGAACACTTTGGCCTAATTATTAGAATTTTCTTTCCATCAGTTGCACTCTTTGCATTGCAAACTTTGGAGCTGTCAGGATCAGGCAGTTTTTTATTATAGCATATTAATTACTTGCTATTTAAATATTGGGGGGGGAGGTGCTACTTACACAAGCTTAGCTGATCTATCTTTAAGGCTGCCTGTGGTGGATCAGGTTAAGTGTTTTTTAAACCCTGGCAAAATAGCCAGCCACGGTTAACTTGAAAAGCCTGACCAACGTAGAGGGAAGCATACTGCACTGAAACGGGCATAAAACAAAGAGAAACTTAAACATATTTTCCAGGGATCATAGAAAACTGTGGACTTGACATTTTGCAGTGAGGAATACAAAAATATTTTGTACGATTTGTGGAATGACAATTCTCCCCCTTTTAAATATAGGGAATATCATTGCAGCCAGAAATAGCTCGTGAGTGGGGTGGACTTTTTAAATGGAATGTAGCCAGCAGTAGAAAGTCAAGCAGTGAATGGACATCTTTGGAAAAAATACACTTGGGCTGACTTACCACAATTTTGTGAACCTTGTGCAGTGTCTTCTAGGAGAGGAGAGATGCGGCTGGTGGTGAAATCTCCATTGCCGGTCTTGCACCTATTTACTGTAAAAGTCACCCAAGTAACCAGCAGATAGCAAGGATAGACAGCACTGTGTCATCTAACAGTTTTCTTTCCCTCACATGAACTTTTCACAGAGCGAACCTCTGTAGGTGAGGACAGGATGGCTTTGGGGCAGAAAAGAGCAGAAGAAAGAAGTGCGGAAAGTTTTTCTGGGCTCTGGAGCATGAGAAGACAAACGTAAAAGGATCAGGATGGGTCAGGTGGAAAGATGGCTATACATTGAGTGTGGTGACTCTCATTTTTTTGCACCTAGTTTGCATATGCGTTACCTGACAAAATGTAGAGACTTTATTCTCAGTGATGTCACGGTGGCAATGTAATATAATTTGCACCTAAATTAAGATGCCACCTTTTTCTAATAGAGAAAATAAGTTAATCATCCTGTTAAGAAGCACGCGTAAATTTATTACAATTTCATGCCCTGTGATACAGTGGTAATTCAAGAGTGAAACCCTCTGCACCGTATTAAATGAAACACTTCTAAAAACGTATGACTTCATTGTCGCTCTGTCCTTCTGGGTCTTGTGGCAGGTTGGGGGAGTGAGGTGGTGCACCGGTGCGACAGTTGCCATCGCTCTGGTGAGCATTGTCATTGTTCCCAAACCACTCGCAGCCCCTTCCGCGTGGAGGAGAGTGCACGTTTAGAGGGATGGAGTTTAGGCAACGGGGCAGTTTGCGTGACTGACACCACCGAGTAGCTTTGTAATTGTTGTAATGACAGCTTAATTATCCTTTAGTAAGGTGTGTGGCTGAATGGGGCTGGGATCGGAGTCTGGGATCCATCGAGAACACGTGCTGTTTTTATTGGGAGTCCAGTAATGTGCCCTCCAGGAGAAAATGCTAAATGGGAGCTATATCCTGTTGTAATGAGAGCTTAATTATCCTTTAGTAAGGTGGCTGAATGGGGCTGGGATCGGAGTCTGGGATCCATCGAGAACACGTGCTGTTTTTATTGGGAGTCCAGTAATGTGCCCTCCAGGAGAAAATGCTAAATGGGAGCTATATCCTGCCTCGCTTTTAATGTGGAGAGAGAAGGGGAGAGGAGCAATTTAGTCTTGGGTTCTTTAATCTCTTTATAAAATACACTGAAGCTTTTCTTACTTCGGAGGCAGCTGGGGTTTTATAAAAGAAAAGGTGTTAGCGTGTAGGGCTGTAGTGCTGTCGTTCAAGAAGTGAAGTAGATTCCACTCCTAAGGAAGTCACAGAAAAACTTCGCGTGTGGAGCCCACTGACCTGTTTGACTAAAGGATATTTTCCAGAAAGTCATACAGTCTTCATCCGAAATTTCAATAAATGGCGTATCTAGCACTTCCTTTGGTAGTTTGTTTCAAAGGTTAATCACCCTCTCTGCTAGAAGTAGAGGCATTAATTCTCATTTAAATTTATCTAGCTCCAGCTTCTAGTCATTGGTTCTTGTTATGTCATTCCCCATTAGATTAAACAGGCCTTTAATATTGGCATTTTGTCCCTGAAAAGGTACAGCTTTGCTGTAATCAAATCTCTTCTTGGTTTTATTTTGAAAAGCTAAACAGTTTTAACTTCTTAAGTCCCTCACTATAACACCTCTTCCGAGCTCTCGGTTAAGCATTACTAAGTTCTCCAGTTTTGTTTTATTCTTGTAAAAGGAAAATGCCGGAATGCTATGTGATGTTCTGGTATTACTCCCATTGATGCGATATTTAGAGGTAAAGTTATCTTTCTCCTAATTGTTGCTCCATTTATCCAACCCAGGGTTACATTTGATATCTTTGCTCCATTGTCTGTGTCACATCTTCACTCAGTCCAACTTATTTGCCATTTTTGAGAGAAAAGGGACGCCATGTCATTAATTGTTAGAGAAGGGAAGGGGAGAGTTCCTCTTTATTTTCCTATCTTTTATATGTCTATAATAAACAAAGAAACTACATTCCAAAGAAGAAAATAAAAATTTAATGTGGCAGTCCAGAGGAAGGAATGGGCACTTTTAATGGCAAGAAAAGATCTACTGTGTTATGTGCTTTTGCTTTATTGCCGGTAGGAGACCTGCTAGAATTATTTGTGCTTCATCTTCAGCTAATTCTTAAGCCCAGTGGGGAGCAGCCACTGAGTTTGAGGTCAAGTTTTCAGAAACAAAGCTGTGATGTAGTGATCTAAACTCTGAAACCACCCTGCGCAAAAGTATCAAGAAGCCATTTATGAAATTTTTTGGTAACATCTAAGGACACCTTTATAAAGGAGGTTTCTACACTTCTCTAATTATAGAACTGACCACGCTGTACAACATATATGTGAACTCTCTGCAGCCAACTGTCTTTCATGTCAAATTTGCTTGTCTTTTGCTTGTCAAATTGTAGCATTTGGGTTATCGATTGCTGGTTCTGTTCTGTTCAGCTCTCAACAGCACTTTATCAAAGTTATTTCCAGGTTATGTGATTGTACCATGTTTGTCTGCCTGTTTTTCCTCAGTGAATCTGCTGGAAAAATTTGATAGAGGTGGAACAGTCTCAGATTATTATCCCTATGCATTTCATAAAGTGAAGTAGCTGGGTGGAGAAACTCTGCTGACCTGGACAAGCTCAAGAAATGGGCCTG
>NW_009233001.1:0-200 GCF_000690835.1 Fulmarus glacialis
GACCTTCCAGACTGCCTGCGCACATCCCCTACCCCAGCCAGTCTCCCGCACCCCTCCAAGCAGCTGGCGCATGCCCGGTGTCCCCACTAGCCTCTTGGGCAGAGCTACAGCTGCTGCGGCACAGGCAGAGGTTTGGCACAGGCAGAGGTTTGGCACAGGCAGAGGTTTGGCACCGGCGAGGTCCCCCCGCCTCTCCTCAG
>NW_009233002.1:0-1214 GCF_000690835.1 Fulmarus glacialis
CCGACTGCCGGTGCTGGGCTGGATGTTCCTCCCCATGTGCAGGACTTTGCACTTCTTGTTGATCTTCATGAGGTTCCTGTAAGCCCATTTCTCCAGCCTGTCAAGGTACCTCCGGATAGCAGCACAACCCTCCGGCTTATCACCCACTCGTCCCAGTTTTGTGTGATCAGCAAACTTGTTGAGGATGAACTCTGCTTCATCATCCAGATCATTAATGAAGATATTGATCAGAATTGGACCCAGTATTAACCACTGGGGTACACAACTAGGCCTCCAACTAGACTTCATGTTACTGAACCACTCTCTGGGTCTGTCCATTCAGACAGTTTTCAATCCACCTCACTGTCTGCTCATCCAGCCCATACTTCATCAGTTTCTCTTTGAGGATTTATGGGAGACAATGTCAAAAACCTTAGTGCAGTCAATCCAGTGCTCTCCCTTCACCTACCAAGCCAATCATTTAATCATAGAAGGTTATCAGGTAGGTTAAGCATGACTTCTGTTTGGTAAACCCATGCTGACTACACTTGATGACTGCCTTGTCCTTAATGTACCTCGAAATGGTTTCCAGAATTAGTTGCTCACCTTCCCAGGGACTGAGGTGAGGCTGACCAGCCCGTAGTTCCCTGGGTCCTGCTTCTTGCCCTTTTTGGAGATATAAACACATAAATATCAATGTGTTTATACATCTATGTGTATTTATATTTAGTATGTGTATCAGTGAGGGAACCAGAGATTGCTGTGATGGGAGCATTTAGAAGACTGGTGAATCAAGCTAGTTTCAAACTTCAAAATTGAATTGACTGGACTGACATTCATTTAATGCATATTTCACATGGTGAGTCCTTAAGCATTGTCAGTCACTATCATTATGCATAAAAAACAACTAATCCTTAACAAACTTATCTTAAATAAGCTGTGATTGTACAATACCACTGGGCAGAGGTTGTACAGTTATCATTAATACTGTGGTACTGGATTGTTCTTACCCACAGAGGCAGAGAAGGAGGATAAAGAGCTCTTTGAGGAAGGAGGCTGGAACTGAAATGGTCTTCTGTCTTCACCACTTTTCCTCTCTTATCTTTGGTATTTATAACCTTTGCACTCCTCAGAAGAAAAGAGGGTGATCTCACCTGCTTCTGACACAGTTTGTCTTATTTTTACAGTTACATTTTATCTGGGTTTCACTAATCATCTTTCCTGCTTATTCAGCA
>NW_009233002.1:1246-4250 GCF_000690835.1 Fulmarus glacialis
CAGTCTTGTGATATCTTGCAGATTTTACCACTTACACTTGGTTTCCTGAATGCTGTTTGTTCATCTGTACCACAAGTTTCCTCTTGCTCCTTTTCAGTTAAGTACTATTTATACATTTATGTTTAACTGTGTCACAAAATACTTGTTGATGGTTATGCAATTAGTATTATTACAATGCTGGAAAATACTTAGATATTACTGTGTTTCTGACTGAGTTGAAGACCAGCAAATATTGGGAAGGAAAATGTAAAGGAGAATGTTTCCCCTTAATTGCTCCCCTCTTTCTTGAATGAATACAAAATTTAAATCACCTGTATTCAGGTTCAAGATTATATGAGGTTAACTCAGTAAGTTTGCAGATGACACCAAGTTGGACGGGAGTGTTGATCTGCTCGAGGGTAGGAAGGCTCTGCAGAGGGACCTGGACAGGCTGGATCAATGGGCCGAGGCCAACTGTATGAGGTTCAACAAGGCCAAGTGCCGGGTCCTGCACTTTGGCCTCAGCAACTGCATCCAACGCTACAGGCTTGGGGAAGTGTGGCTGGAAAGCTGCCTGCCAGAAAAGGACCTTGGGGTGTTGGTCATCAGCCATCTGAACATGAGCCGGCAGTGTGCCCAGGTGGCCAAGAAGGCCCATAACATCCTGGCTTGTATCAGAAGTAGTGTGGCCAGCAGGAGCAGGGAAGTGATTTTGCCCCTGTACTCGGCCCTGGTGAGGCCGCACCTCAAATACTGTGTTCAGTTTTGGGCCCCTCACTACGAGAAAGACCTTGAGGTGCTGGAGCATGTCCAGAGAAGGGCAATGAAGCTGGTGAAGGGCCTGGAGAGCAAGTCTTATGAGGAGTGGCTGAGGGAACTGGGGTTGTTTAGTCTTGAGTAAAGGAGGCTTAGGAATTATTTCTTCAAAGAAAGTGTTGTCAAGCATTGGAAAAGGCTGCCCAGGGCGGTGGTTGTGTCACCATCCCTGGAGGGATTTAAAAGATGTGTAGATGTGGTGCTTGGGGACATGGTTTAGTGGTGGACTCGGCAGTGTTAGGTTAACAGATGGACTCAATGATCTTTCCAACTTAAATGATTTTATGATTCTATGATAAATACTAACCTCCTTAGAAAAGGAGAAGGGCTTCCTGGTAGAAAAAAAACAGATCTTTATTCCTGCGTCTTGTATCATTGACTTGTTAATGAACAAATCATATATTAGGTCTTTCTCAGATCAGGGCATCACTCATGGATGTTATATATTCTGACTGTCACACAAAGCTTTGCTAGGACAGTGACATGAGACATAATCCAGCCTGCTTTGTATATATCTGCTTTATACCCTTATGTTTCTTTATTGCACAAATCTCTTTCTGGCTTTAAGATCTCATTTTCCTCTTGGTTTAAGGACATTTTCTGAAATTGTATTAAGTAGAGCTGGTCGAAAATCTTCATCAGGAGCATTCTTTTAACAGAAAAGGTATTTTCAACTGTCCAAAAAGACTGTGTTTGTCTGATTAAAAAAAAAAAAAACAACAAACAAAAAACAAACAAACAAACAAAAACCCATAAAACTTAAAAAGTTTACATTGTAATCTCTTAGCTAGGACACTGTGGACTTCATTAATGTGTGAGTACCAAAACATGAAAGAAAAAATATAAATTTGTAAGATTTGGTAGTAACTGCTTTCAACTCTTCCCTGTATGTGTGGGCTTTTTTTTTTTTTTTACTTTTCTGTGCCAAGATGATTTATTTGTTTGCTTGTTTGTTTGTTTGTGTAATTAAACTGAAATTAATCACTGTTAGAAAACTAAAGAGCAAATGTAGCAAAAAGGAGACCAAAGTAGGTGGTAGTTTAAGGGGTAATCAATGTCTTCAAAATGTATAGCAATTTCCCTTTCAGGCTCTGATATTCTCACAGCATCACAGCTCTGCTAGAACTAGCAGTAAGTTAAATGCTGTGTTGGAAACTAACAAAAGATATTGTGATTGGATGACGCTTTCGGGATGTATTAATATTCTTTGGGTGTCTTCTACTTATAGTGATCTAAAAGGAATAAAACTTAAAAGGTAGGAGCTGATCTGCCTTTCTTATGCAACTACCTTGTACAACAGCTTAGATGGCTGCATGGATACCTAACTTTTGCTGTCTTTTTCTAACTCCCTCTGTTGTCTGGAGAGAAATAGGCACCTCAGGGGGCATTTCATTCTACCTAAATTAAACACCTACCTTAAAATACGGTAAATAGTTCACTGGTGGTGTATTGACTGGAGAAAGAATTGTGGTTGATTAGTTGCGTGCAGACAACAGAAACGAGGATGTAAATTATTTCTACTTTAAAAGTCTAATGCTTCTTGCAGAATTGTAGAGGGAGTGTCGATGACGGGACTTCAGGACCGTACTTTTCAACAGCTGAAAATACGTGTGATAAATCTCAGCACTTTCTTGAACCAACTTACTAAAGCTCAGCTTCAAGCTTAAGCTAGGTGCTTAAGTAAAGCATATCAAATCTTACTCTGAAAGGACTCTTTTCCTTTATTGTTTTAAATATCCCTGATTCTATGTGACTTTACAGTACAGCAAATAGCTTCCCTCTTTTGCTAGAGCTTTTGCTTAGAAAATTCAGAAATGAAGATGAGGGGGTAATTAAGGGATGTTAAGAGCAGCTGCCTTCTCCAGCTGCTCCATCCTAAGACTCCTCCTGCCTGGCTGCTGGAGCTCAGGCTGGTATGTGTACTCACACACACGCGACAGGGCCGGTCACACAGGCAGCCGCAGACAGGGTGCTGCCCCCAGCAGCACCCACACTGAGGACAGGCACAGACCTGACACAGGCACAGACAGTCACGGGCTGGCAGAGGTAGAAGGTCACTGGTGCAGCACACACACCACGCTCTCCAGGCTCACAAGCCCACGCACATTCGCGGATGCCCCGAGCACCCGTCTGCCCATCTGGCACCCCTGCCCGGATCCCGACCTCCCTTACCCTCCCCACGGGTCCCCAACTCGCCGGCTGGGCCAGC
>NW_009233003.1:0-33340 GCF_000690835.1 Fulmarus glacialis
GTTGCTGGCTGGGGTTAAACCACAATACTCACGCGGGTTTATTTTCAGTTAAATTGAACTAGGATTTATTGATTAAGGAAGTACTCTATTGTGTAATAGGTGCATGTCAGTAGAAATGTGTTTAATTGGATGTAATCCTGCTTAATGCACCAGATTCTGAAACAATTTTGTTTGGTAAAATTATGCAAAACCTGGAGTATTTGTTTCCAGATCTAAAAATACATTAAAATTAAATTAAGAGTGGGCCAAATATCGATTGTTCATACCAAAGATATATATGTTATTTTTTCTGTTGTAATGACCTTAAACTTGGGAATGGTCATGACTGAGTTATAAAATTAGATTACTGATTTTTTTTAATGTTGTGTAAATAATAGTAATGTTATACAGTGTAATATCTGGTTTTGTTTTTTTTTTAGTATATATACAAAACCAAGCAGGAAAGCCTCAAGATGATACACTGCCAACTATAGTTTCCCAAAACAATCCTGTAAAATAAATACAACAATCTCATCCCCCCAATTTTGTTAGATGCGAGAGCTCAGTGCCTGCCTAGATCAGGTCCAGAAGTAGTTTAACCATGACAACATTCACATTGCAACCACTGGCTTCACAGTTTACATACAGTTAAATGGAGACCTTTCCTCCTGACTAAGGCGCTTATTTCTGCCTGTAGTAGCAGATGTGTTTAACTATGTCAGTTTAACTTAATCACTTCAAAATAAAATTAGGTTAAATTACTATTTGCTTTTAATGGTGGTGCACTAAGAACAAAATTTGTCTTATTTTTCCAACTATTCCAGCTGGTCGTCTAAAAGATGCTACCTCTGCCTACAAACCTGGTCCTGCATATGTCCTTTCACCTACTCAGCTACAACAAAGTACCATTACAGCTGGAAAACATTTTTGCTTGTACAGCTCAAGGCTCTGGGGGTGATTTTCCAATTCCAGTTAGAGACATTACACTTCGTCTTCTGCTATGTAGGAGCTGCACATTGGTTGATTTCCATTCCACTAACCTAGCGCTGGAAAAAGAAATATGAAATCTTGCTTTTGCCAAAATAAATGGGAGTATAAAAAAGGAGAGAAAAGATTTGGATGCATTGTTAAATATTCACATACAGAGAAGTTCATATGTCAAAGCCAGCGTCTTTAAACTACATGGTGGATTTTTATATGCTCACCTCTACTTACTTTCAATATGTCGTTACTGTGTTCGGTCACTCGCTGTGTTTTTAAGCCCGGTTGTCATTAGTATTGAAACACACCTTTGACTATCCTTTACTGATGATTGTGCTACAAGTTCCTAGGTCACAGAATCCAAACTTAGTTTGTAAGGATTTTGCTGTATGTTTCCTTGTTAAATTACTGCCAAGCTTTCTGAGAATGGATTTTGCTGTATGTTTCCTTGTTAAATTACTGCCAAGCTTTCTGAGAATAGCAATGTATTCTGATTATTGTGGGCAAATGCAGAGAGGAAGAAAAGCTGTTGAGCAATGCAAACATTTTCTTAGCTGTAACTTGTGGCTTAAAGTATTTTGCTCATACAAGCAGAAGAACTGTGTGTACTCAAGACTTCTAAAAGAACTCAAGGGTGAAATAGCTGAGCTCCCAACTGCAGTCTGTAATCCTTCACTTAAACCTGCTTGACTACCACAGGATTGCTTGGCAGAGGTATTTCAAAAAAGTTTCAGGGAAGATCAGAAAAATATTAACTGATAAACCTGAGGTCTGTATAAGGCAAATTAGTAATAATATGGAATACGATTAGTGAGCACATTAATAAATATGACATGTCCGGGAAGACTTGACACAGCTTTTGTTAAGACAGGTTGTGCTTCACAATCATCAGACAGAGTACTTTGAAGAAGTCAGGAGGGAATAAGGAAGACCTGGTTGATAGAGTCTGTTGGGATTTCCAGAAAGCATTTGCAAAGGAACTAAGCTGTCATAAAAGGGGAAATCCTGGATCAAGTTTTAGGGCAGGTACTCGGCACTGGTGAGGCTGCACCTCGAATACTGTGTTCAGTTTTGGGCCCCTCACTACAAGAAGGACATTGAGGTGCTGGAGCGTGTCCAGAGAAGGGCAATGAAGCTGGTGAAAGGTCTAGAGAACAAGTCTTACGAGGAGTGGCGGAGGGAACTGGGGTTGTTTAGCCTGGAGAAGAGGAGGCTGAGGGGAGACCTCATCGCGCTCTACAACTACCTGAAAGGAGGTTGTAGCGAGGTGGGGGTTGGTCTCTTCTCCCAAGTAACTAGTGACAGGACAAGAGGAAATGGCCTCAAGTTGCACCAGGGGAGGTTTAGATTGGACATTAGGAAAAATTTCTTTACTGAAAGAGAGGTCAGGCCTTGGAACAGGCTGCCCAGGGAAGTGTTTGAGTCACCATCCTTGGAAGTATTTAAAAGACGTGTAGATGAGGCACTTAGGGACATGGTTTAGTGGGCATGGTAGTGTTGGGTTGACAGTTGGACTCCATGATCTTAGAGGTCTTTTCCAACCTTAATGATTCTATGATTCTATGAAAACAAACAAGGGAAGGTGGTTTTCAAAAGAGGAGGTAGCTGAACCGAGGGACTCTTTGGCACAGGATGTTGTGAAGCCTAAAAGATTTTGAGGATTACAAGACTGATTAGATGAACTTACAGAAGTACAGAAGCATAAACCCCGGTTCAGAAAGTCCCTGACCACAGTTTTTTTCATGTGAGGAAGATGTTCTGGGAAAGTATTGTTACATTTTCACCTGTTCTCATGGCATTTCTTTATCTCCCACTGTTAGGTGCTGATAGAAACTGAATAGTGTATCTTTTCTCTGAAGAAGAGTGTTCTTCTGAGTTGCGTACATTGAAATTTTCTGAAAATATGGTCATTGGTGTTGTAAAATGGCATACCCTCTATGCGTTTGATAGATTAACTTTTGCAATACATGACTACAGTGTAACGTTGTACACTCTTGTCAAAATATTTGGTTTTCCAGAAAGATGTCTGCTAACATGTGGACAAAGAGTTGCAAAGTACAAAATAAACACGTTATTTTCTACTAGCATGTGGCAAAATATTGTAAGTCTTCAGCCATCTGTAATGCAGTAATTTATTTCTAGTGTCATTTGTAATTAAATTAGAAAAATGTTGTCAATTTTTCTTATGTATTAGAGAACACCCAGCTATTTAATACTGCTGAACAGAAAATCAAATATGTGCATAAGACATCTGGGGGCTCTGTAGGAATGGTTAGGGTTGAGATAGCGGTGAGGAATGCTGCAAGGGAAAGGCCAGCCAGATAAAAATACTACCCATTCTGCAGTCCCTAATCTAAAGTACACCCCAGCCATGGTTAGCCTAAGACATACCTGATGCACAGATTAGACACACAGATTGATTAAAGCATGAAATTTCATTCAATTATTTGCATAAACACAAACGTGGAACACAGGTGAAGGCAACAGACTAACAGTTGTCTGAAAATCAGTCTGGAAGTTCTGAACTGCAAAATGTGTCCACTTAGAAAGCCCTGCTCCCCAAATGTCACAGTTGGATTTTTTTCCATTCCATTTTTTAAGTATCATATTGATATGTAACATCCTGAGATTTTTTTATTCCATTCTTGTAAGTATTGTTACTTGTATCAAAAAACATGGTGGTTGTCTCATGTTATCATTAAAGTTGTGTTCTGGCTTTCCTGATAATTGACAGAATATAGTAATGACAATGTAGTCCAAAAATCATACGTACACACTTTGATTCATGTAAACTTACTTATGCTTTCCAAATCCCAGGGATGATAATTTTCATTCTTTTAATACTTCAGAGAAGTAACACTAATAACAATTGGCTGGTTAAAGTATAGATATTCAGAAGACAAGCAGTGAAGGCCAGTTTTGCGAAGGGGTTTCATGATCTGTTACTTGATAATTATTTCAATAATTATTAAGTCCTTTTTCCATTATGTAAAACATAAAAGTATTTATAATGTTATCTTTATGTGTTTATAATAATATTTTTATATATTTATAATAATGTCTAATAATAACACAATAATATTTATTTGTGTATGTACAATAATATCTCTAAGCAAAAAATCCATAAAACCTAACTGAGATTTAATTAAGGTCCAACTCTAGAAATTAAATGCTTTACCCCCAAAAATGCCAAAATAGAAAGAGTAACGTATCAAACAATGAATTAACGTGTTTTAAATTACGTTTTGTTGCACAGTGGTTTTCTATGAATATTCTGTTATAAAATGGTGTATGTGAATAAGAGAATCTTTTATTCTTCCAGTTTGTTTAATATGTGCATGTGAAGATGCCTGCATGACATTTCATGCTTTAAGCCATCTTTTTGCCACATTCAGGGCAGCTTCTTGGACTAATGATACTCAGGTTATATTTTAGTCTTGGGCATTCTGCACACAGTATAACACCCTTTTTGGTCTTTCAACAGCATCATCCCCTACTTTCTCTCTAATCTGTCTTGTGAGGGAATGCCCAGAAATTATACTTCTGATTTCCTTTAATGTCTTTACTAGGAGAATTCTTCGCCAGTGTGATCTGATGATCTTTTATGTCACTCCCATAAAAGTATTCTCTGTTGATTTTCTTCTCTTTATCAGTTTTACATGAAGCATTGAAAATGACAGAATATGATTGTAACTTTACAAAAACTAGCAAAAATATTCAAATACAAACAGTATTTGAAATTTAGTTTATCTGACAATATTCTAATGTAATGGCAGACTTTCAGTATTTCTGCACTACTTCAAGTCTATAACATTTTGTGTGGAGTTACAATAATCTATAATTGCTATAGCTTTTGTTACTGCAAAATATATACAGAAAGTTTCTGACTAATTTTTATTAAAGTGATATTTTAAAAGGACTCTGTAAAATAAAGTACAAAGTTTATATTCTGCTATGTATATATTTACATATTTGCAAAATTAGGACTTGTTTTCTAGGGTTGTACTGCAAAGAGAACAGTAAGTTGGTATTGTCCTACAAAAATCAATGAAACCAATAATGAAACTACACAGATGATTGTATCATAAGTTCATTATGTCAGTTACAAAATTCAGTTATCATTGCCCTTTTTGGGCAAGAAAAAAATTATGTACTACTGTACCTTCCACAGCTTCTGGGAATGTATTTGGCCTCTTTTGGCTGATTTTGTTTGCAAATCAAGCCCACCTAAATATTTATAAATTATCAAATTACCCTTACTGCTGTCTACCATCAGGACAGGTCTTTGCAGAACCACTGCAAGGTCAAATGGGTTCTTTCTCTCTGCTTCTAGATTTCAGTTACACCCTGATTAGCTAAGATTGACATCTGGCATATCAAGAGCTACCAGCTCTTCATAACTCCTTTTTTTTTTTTTTTTTTTTTTTTTCCTGATAGTAGGTTCTGTAGCATGAACAGAAGGTTCTATAGCACAAACAGAACTGGCCCACAGTTACGGAAAAATCATCCCTTTATAGATACTTGCATTATTTGGACTAAGTCACTCCTAAGTTCTCTTCCTTTTCAGCAACTGCATTATAACTAGAGTTAAAAAGTGTAAACATCCTACCCCTTGGCTACAGGATGACTTCTACACCAGAAGCCTTGGACTTTTTTCTTGAGATTTTAGCTGCTGAAAGGTGTTGCTCATTTCTGTTAATAAATCCTAGTCTGACTTAACAGTTTCCAAACCTGTATTTCCTGAGAAGTGTTCTAGTCCATGGTGACCAGGGTGCTAGTGATTTGTATTCTTTCTGTCATTCCAGACTAGCCATGTCATGACAAAGCCTTTCCAGCCTGTTCAGCCTTGTGGTTTCTCCTACCTAGCATTTTTCAGTCTTGTCAGAATCCAGATCCTCTTTCCTTTCCTTTTATAAAGGTTCAAGCTTTTGTTTTAATTCCTCCTGGCCTTTTTAATTTTTTTTATTTTTTATTGCAAAAGTGTTCGTGAAAAAAACATGAAAGTGAGACATATCATTGTTATTACATCATCAATATGAACGATGGGAAACAAATGCAATTTTAGAATATAGTTACAAAATGTATGACATAAGATACCTTCAGGCTTTTCTAAAACTATTTGTTTTATTGACACTGAAAATGTCCTGTTATTCTGTGTGCTGTCTTTGCAATATTATTTTGCTGAAAAAAAGTGTCAATGCTATAAAATCAGTTATTTTCTCTGAAGAGTGAGGTAGAATTCTTTTTATTCTATAGTTATTTCAATTTCAATTAATTGATCCTTGATCCTTCCAAAAAAAGTAATTAAAAGAATTGGTATAGAATATCTCTGCTAACTGGTCTATTTATCTTGATTGATAGATAGAAAAGTATGTAGGAAGATCTGTTTATCTATGTGTTTGTATGAGTTTGCACATGTGTATTCCTAATTTGAAGAGACAACTATTTCATAGTTAAAAATGCTGAAATACAGTATCTTTTACAAGGTACATGACAACTGCTTCTCAAAATTTAATTTCAACGTCATTTAGCGTATACATAGAACTGAGAACTGAGAACCATCTCCAGGAGCTATATAGTTCATACCTCTAATATCTTTACAGCTCTGATAGCCATTGGACGATACAGCATGACAATAGAGACAGTGGATGTTGGATGGTGCAAAGAAATCACAGACCACGGAGCCACCCAAATTGCACAAAGCAGCAAGTCACTCAGATATTTAGGGCTGATGAGATGCGATCAGGTAAGGAGCATTTGCATGAACTGGTGCCTGCTTCTGAGTGCGTGCAAGAGTGAGTGTTCATATGTGTGTGCGTGAGGGAGAGAGATGGGAAGATTTATGTTTTTGTGTACAAACAGAGTTGGTATTCAGTACTGTGGTAACTCTTTTAGTGTACTGTGTTCACATATTTAGCTAAAAAATTACCTAGAGAGCTAAAAAGAGCATTATAAATTTTTGCTGACATGGATTTTCAAAATACACCCACAGGCTACACCCATAGCCTGAGGTGCTCACAAAAGTTCTATGTAAAATCTGCCTTCTAAGGGTTTTGAATATTTTTGGCTAAAAGTGATTGATATGTCATGTCATTACTATGACGGACAACTTTGTTTTTTAAAAAGAAAGAAAAAAAGAAACAGAAGAATAATAAAAATATTTCAGTGTTACTTCCAGAATGATTTTCTATACGTCTGTATTCTTGCTCTTATATAATGGTTTTGAAAACACAAGAACAAGAATTTGGATAAAACCATAATGCTAAAGAAAGAAAAAAATACTGTATTTCTTATTGTATAGCTTTCCTACTTGGAATATATTAAGTTTTAGCACTTTATCATTAGAAGAAAAGAGCACAAGGCAGTCCAGCTCTACCTCACCCTGTATATAGCCTTCAGGAATCATGTCTTTGTTGCGAGAAGAGAGATCAAGAGGCCTGGGAACACAGCAGAAGTAGCTAAAAGACATTGGAGATTCAGAGCCTCTGATCTCAAATCTTCAAATATACACGCAGGGATTGTTTCTTTTCTAGCCATCTTGTACGAAATGTCCAGCTTGCGATGACCATCACAAGCATGTCTCTCAGGCTTTCAGTCTAAGAAACTTCACGCTCAAAACCATTACCTTGCATCCCTTGCAGTGCTTTATAGAAGGCAGTTACAAAACCCAGTATTTCAACTGGCAAGAAATAATAATTTCCATGTCAGTTGTAAAGTTAGAAATAGTATTTTGCAAACCCAGCCTTAGACAGTTTCCAGTTTGAGGGGAGGTTGAGCACTTTGGAAGAATTGCTCTGTCTATTAAAGCTGACTCCACTTAATCTCCTAAACATTAGTGTTTTATAAGACCCAATAGACAAAAAGAGCGTGTGAGTCTCTTTGATGGATTGTGCTAAGATTATGTACTTAGAGAATGTTCAAAGGGTTACTTGACCTTGGGAATTAGATCTGACCCTGAATCACCTGATCAATTTTACACATACATTTATTTTGTGGATTTAGCTAACGTTGAACAATCAACAAGGATCTAATAAGTGCAATAATTTTATCCTGTCTTCAGCTGCTGTAGAAAATCAATTATCTTAATGCTGAAAACAAGTTTTACTACCTCATCAGTTAAACTATATGTACTACAGTCTGTATTCCTCTAATTGCTGGTTAATACTTTCCTAGTTCTTTACAAAGGATTATACATCATCTTTTGTGTTATGAAAGTCAACTGCTAAAAGGCAAAAAGAAACATTTTTTGAGAAAGCTTCAAGGGAGATAGAAAAGCAATGGTGACTGCATGCCTGCAAGTGTCTGTGTATGTGTGTGTGTTTGTGTGCATGCACGTATGCGTGTGTGCATGTATACAAGTATTCAAAGTATGGTAGCTAAAACTTGTTAAAAAATGAGTAAATGCTTTTACAGCAAATGCTGTAGTCGTAGGACTACCACTGGGAATTATTTTCTTGCTTGCAAAGCCTTGATGGAAAAAATAGCTCCACAGACAAAATGAAGTAAGTATCCTTGACTTAAGAGTTTTTGGCAGCTAGAAGATGCCAGCTCTCTTTTTCCACTGCAAATGAATAGAGAAATTACTGAACAAAATCATGTCTTCAACTGTCTCTCCCCAATATCATGCAGAACTAATTTTTTCCAGTGGCTGCTGTATTAAATTAAAAATGTCAGTGTCCGGCACATCATTAAAGAGAATTCTTGGGTGGTGCAGAAGGGTTTATTTACATGCCCCATTGACTGACATTCTTGTGTTTGGACTATTGTCAGCTAGCAAGAGAGGATTAGAAGATTTACCCCTTCTAACGTATTGACTGTTACACTAGTACCAGGTAGCATTTATGCGTTTCTAAGAATTCCCAGGCATTGGAGGGGAAGTACTTAAACACAGTTACATAAGGAACATATGTAAGTAGACTTCAAATGGTTACCAGTAAAATACTCTTTATGACCCAGGCTCTTTGGAATTTCTTTGATATGCAGTTGACATAAATTAGAGGCGTCAAGGGTCCTCCCAAGAAAGATCAGAGAGGCTGCAAGCCTGGGTAAAGGCAGGCTCTGTTTTATGCCATTGATTATCTGAGTGCCTCCAGGCACTGTGCTTCAGTAGATGCAGAGCATTATTGATCCACACCATGAAAATAATCAAATTATTCATTTCTCATCAAACTGCTGTTGCCATGACCTTTCTTTTTATCATGTTTCTTACCATCCAACATGCACACCACAGGAGCAATATGGTCTTAAAATAAATGTCATTGTGTTGAGAAGTCTCATAAAAAATGCTGACTTTACCATGAGATCATCATAATGAAGGCATGTATTTAAGTTGGAAGTTTTCTAATAAGCATTTTAACACTATTTTTTCAACATTTAAGTGTTGCCAAATAGCAATGTAATCACTATTTACAAATCACATACAGAAAAAAGTCAAAGGTTATTAAATGCTGAAAGTCTTTCAGAACTATCCATAGTAGAATTTTGGTTTAGAAAACATGTTTATGCTTAGATACAGAAAATCTAAATATTCTTTTCAATGTAAAAATATTAGAGGCAAGGTTACTGAGCAAATGTCTCTCCTTTTTTTGCTAATTTTCCCTAGTCCCTCTATGACTTAGGCAAATTTGGCTTTCCCTGCACTACACTGCAGTGGTGTCTGAGGCCCAGAGAGAGCTCTGACTGAAGTGGTACTCCTGGAAAGGTGCAGGGCAGTGTGGACACACGGGCATAAGTCTTGATAGCAGCTTAACTGCCGAAGTACAGCACCTTGTCCAGGAAACTTAGCACTCATCAAGGCTCATGAGATACTGTCATATGGATGTGGTAGTATAACTCAGGGCTTCCGTGAGCAGCTCAGGAAATGCTAGCTTGATCTCTACATGGTCTTGCATTGTACAGCATAGGTACAGTGAGACAACATACGATTAGTTTTCTGTATCAGATAGGCTTCTGAGAGGCTATGATCCAGACCTTCAAAAGTATTTAGGCATTCAGAAACTAGACCCTGAATATTTTTAAGTACCTATATTTTGGACAATGAAATTCCGCAGTTGCCTGCATACAAACATCAACACATACTCGGAAGCAGTTAGGACCTTTCTCCCTTCTGATCTCTCTCAAGGTACAGGGTATCAACTGTGTGCAAAGATGTATTCGTGTGCATATGTATGTGTGGGTCTGTAGAGGCAGGCACCTGACAGCGCTTGGGACTGCACAAGTCATGTCTTTCATAGAAAGGAAATGTTGCCATTCTGAGTCTCCATTTCTTTTGAAAGCAGTAAGAGGTAAAATCAGTAGTTATTTAAGGCCTAAGCAGGACATTTTAGAGGTTTGTGTCCCGATTCAATGTCAGGAGAGGTTCGATATGATCCCAAGAGCGAGATTAAGACACAAATGAGATCAAATGCCACATATCCTAAACAACTTTTTGTTATCAAAAGTAAAAATTAGTAGCGATAGGATAGATCAGAACAAAGACAGAAATCAAGCAAGCATTCGGGATAGAGTTGCAAGAATAGTCACCACCATGATCTGCGGCATCCCCGGGGGTGCAAAAGTTTTGGTGTTTCGGTAGTGGGCGATGCGTACCGGGCTAGTCCTTTTTATTCCTGTTCAAGGGCTGTAGTTTCCATGGCAACCGCACGTTGCTACATTCCTGTGCTCAACCAAGTCTTGCACACAGCACAGCCCCTGCAAACTGGAGGTCTCCGTGGCCTTGCAAGCCGCTCTTACTGTATTCAGAGCAATCTTTGAGACAAGTGTTCTACAGTTCAGTCTTTCACACGTATTCAGATGATTCTTCGCTTAGGTAAGCAATCTTTGACACAAATGTTCTATAGTTCAGTCTTTCACAGTTTGTAATTGGAAAAGGCATAAAAGGCATAGTATTTCTGTTTTGCATTCTGGTGTTACTGCCTGCATTCACGCTGTGCCCTACTCCCAGGGGCGGTGAGCCAGGCTTCATTCCCTTACGTCGCCTCTTCCCGATGCTCTGGCAGCACAGCAAAACCACAAACTCCCAGTTTCTCTGCACAGAGGAGTGCTGTGCTGTTGTGGGCTGCACCCCAAGGTTGTGTTTGGGACTTGACATGGGTGTGTGGGAACACGTAGCTCATTTGTGTACTGCCAGGGTACACTGAAGCTCTGATTTGTCACCTCAGTAAATACCGAGAAAGGCACAGAGTTGTCTCCAGATCCAGGGGTTATATTCAATTCACCTCAGTTCAGTGCCCCCACAGCAGAAAGAGAACATGACTATCCGTTCTTCAAACCAAATTTTAATTGTAGCTCTGTATTTTTTTATCACAGCTTAGGAAAGTATATATTCTGTAGTATATATTCTATAGTACATATTCTAAAGTATAATTTGTCCTTTCCTTTAAATACCTTAAATAGTTTCAGAGAGGTGTGGGCAGTTATGGGGTACTTTCTTTCCTCCCACAAACACTGACATCAGGATTCCTAAGAGCCATACTTGCATCCTAAGGGCATAAAATGATGCCTACATCAGATTCACAGATTCAAATCCACACGTTTCAAGCTTCTTTGTCGGAACACAATTCTTACATTCCTACCCCTAAACTGATCTAGATCGTATTTACTTATTGTAGTTACTTATTAATTATTTCTAAGTATTTTGTATTTCATATTTCCAAAATAAATCGGAGAAAGAAGGTGATGTTCTCTATGCTATTTATTGCTAGAACTCATTTTAAAGATGTCTTTGTAGCACTTCTTTATTGTGCTTTCACAATAGCCCAAACAGCTTTAGATAATGGCAGCGTAGAATCTTCACCTTTATGGAAAATGGCTGGGTATCACCTAGGAAATGGTGGCTAAAAATGTGATCTGTTTTTCTGGCTGATAGCTTGGCTGGTTGAACAATGTGTCAGAATAATCTTCCCATGGAGTTTGTAACTTTTCTCACATAGATTTTCATATTTCAGGATCCTTTTCCTATAGCTGTGGTGCTATTTGCAATGGTTATCAGCAGTGCTACCACGTCAATGCAGGAGACATTTCTTGGGAAAACATGCAGAAGAATTAAACTGAAAAACAGAGGCCGCAAAATTCAACATTCACAGCTATGTGTGAATGAAATGAAGAGACTCTGACAAAGTTGGCTGTGAATGGATATACAGCTTCCGTTAATAAATCATCATGGCCTTTATTCCTTGCTTTTTTCTTTTTTTCTTTTTTTTTTTTCTTTTGTTTTCTTTTTTTTTTGTTTACTTCAGAAATTCAGGTTGCTTTTCATGAAAATACTTCTGAAAGCCTGTACCTTCAGAAGTAACTGAAGCTTCCAGATTACTTTCTCAGATGAATTGTAGCATGTATTTACTATTATAGTTTTACTGAGATGTTAGAGCACAGAAATTGATGGTCAGTACAACTGACAAAGAGACAAACTCTTTTATATTACCACAGAGAGGAATGAAGATAGATGACCCCTAAAAATAAAAATGGTCCGTTAAGAAATCATTTGCATCGTAAGTAAGATTTTTAGAAAATCAGTAGATTTTTTAAATAATTTATCACTTTATCCGTCTATAAAATGTGTTTTAGAAATACTTGTAAATATATATCCTGTGCAAACTGCAAATCATTAGCCTAACTGGGATGCAGCTCCTGTTGTACATGAGGAAATGCCAGCTTGTGAAAAAACTTAACAACTCAGGTCAAAAGGAGTTTTCCATTTTATATGTATATATATTAGTAAACATGACTGGAAATATTTTTACCCCTCATCCACAAACTTTTAATTTACATAGGTAGGCTGTAACTGAAGTTAACTAAGTGAAAAAGAGATAAGATCTTAGGTTCTAGAGATACATCTTTAAATTGCAAATACGTTTTTGATCTAAACTGTTCTTAATCAACAGTAGAACAGTGAGAGTACAGAGCCATGGCTTGTTTTAATATAATTATCACAGCAATTTGCCTTCCACCTTCAGTAAATGCTAACTATCATTAGCCTGAACAAAAAACCTGACAAACTGCTACCATTTCTTCTTTTATATTTTAAGGGGTTCATTTTGAGATTTGAAATTACAGTTTTGTGATACTGAAGAGGACTGAAAATACCCAATCCTTCCCTTTAAGAAAAATTCTATAGCACTTATTTTCTCTTAAATCACTATAATTTGTTCAAGTTATGTTACTGCATATTAAAAAGGCTACGCTGTATTTTTTACAGTTTTATATGTATAATGTAGGAGCTGCCATTGATATGTCTCTCTATGAATGGTGAAGATTTTAAATTCATAAAATCTGTGAATCCCATTAGAAGCAAACTACTTGCTAACCCACAACAAAAGAAAAAATAAATTTATTTCACTTTGGTTTTCAATACAACAATTTTAAAAGACTGAACAATACTTTTTTTTTCTCCCTAGCTAACTAGGATAACAGATCCATTACGTGTGTGAATGAAAGCATCTGCTAAAATATAAAAAAGGATTCTTTATACAAATTGAACTTTTTGTACTTCTAGTTTAACTGTTTCTGTACCAAAAGATGTTTATCTTCCAAGCTGATAGTTCAGCAACAAATCCATGGCAGTAGGCTGAAGATGGGATCTTCCTGAGTTAATGAGTCTGTCCTTGTTTTTAAAAAGCAACCATCTGATCATGTCATACTGTAATAGAAAGATGGGCCCTCAGGTACTGATCAAAGGTTCAAAATCAGGATAAGGCCAACTATTAAGAAAAAATGCAATGTGAAGTAGTCAGCATTTTTATGGTTAAAAAAAAAAGAGAAATTTTTTAGAAGCATTGTCCCCTGGAACTTCCAGTCATTTTTGCCAGCTGGCAACTTTTGAGAATGATTTCTCTGTTAGTTTTACAGGCTGTCATTTTGACAAGTATTACAATAATGTGCTCAAGTTATTGTTAATGTAGCAGAATAGGAAGGAAAATATTCAATGCTATTAATTCAACAGGCAGAAAGTAATCCGAAAGAATATTTATCACTATATAAATAAACATTGTCATTTCACTGCATATGGGTCTTTATTAACTGCAATTTTTATAAGTAAGAACAAAGCAATACACAGAGTTTTGTCATAAATTTGAAATGCTTATGGTGCTGGTAATATTTTTACCTTGAAATCTTGTCTAGGTGGAGTCTAGAAGTTAATCTGATTGGAATGAACCGAATTAGCAAACCAATCAACCAGCCAAACTAAAAGGCTCCTTTAGAATGGTTTCTCTGATTTAATGGAAAAGTAAACCCTCACAATAAGCAAAGGGAATTGAGAATGAAAACTTCATCACTTATACAATTTTAATATTCAATATGGTGTTGGCAGTAATGATTAGGACAGGAAGTCCCTGAAATGATGGCTTTGCTAGAAAACTATGCAAACTCACAGAGACCTGAAATGGATTATTTTGTTAGTTTGCAGTAATGCAGTGACTGCAGCAATTGTGCAGGGACTGGCAGTTTGAGGCAATAGCATTCACCTGTGTAAACAACCACAACAATGAATTTCATCCCTCTAGGACTCTTCCTTTCTGTCAAGATTTAAGCAAAGAACTGTAAAGGAACTATACTCCACAAGCAACCTTGCTACATTTTCTGAAATCCTTTCAGAAGTGCTACCATCGAATGTTTGTGTATTCAGTTTATTTCACTTCAAATAGCAGAAAAGATTACACATATTTCTGTTTACCCGCTCGTTCCCCTTTCCAAATGTAAGTGGGAAATTAATTGCCAAGATTTAACACAATTAAGTTGTTGAATGTCATGATAATAATAGTACATCAGACTGTACTTGTCAATTTCATTATTTATGAGTCCACAAATACAGTGTTTGTATGTGCATGCATGCATGCTTTTTTTTTTTTTTTTTAATAACATCATCCATTAAGTCAAAATACATTTTTTGCTGAAATCGTAAGGGATTTATTTGGACTATGGGATATTGTGCTAATATTGGTAGTGCTGTTATTTTATTAAAGTCCTAAACAAAGGTTCTGCCCCTGGGCATGAGGGCAGTCACTGAAACTCTGTGGAATGTGTCTGCCTTAGCTGATCAAGTGCACTTCACATAAAACGTTTCCAGAAATCTTTAATTTTGTTATGGCTACAGGCAACAGTTATAATTGGGCCACCTGAGAATATAATTCATTCAACTATTAGCTGAAAAAAAATCAAACTAAGTGCACTTTTTATAAGACACTGACTTGAGGAAGCAAACTACAGCTTAGAGAAGAGAAAGTGTATATGAAAATGTGTTTCTTAATAATTCTAAGTGTGTATATTTTGGATTTTATTGTTAAAACATCAGAGAAATTGGAATATAAAATGTGTCTGAAATCCATCATTATGGATACGCACAAAGACTATATAGAGTAATTTCTTTGTCCACTATATATATTTGGCTTTCATGTAATGCTACTCTATGTATACTGAGGCAGAAATGGACACAAATTTCAGTACCCCTAATGCTGCGATACCACTCCATAAGCAAAAATGTCAATAACATAATAAGAAAGCCCTTTTGGAACAAATCAATTTGCATTTCTTTTGTGCAAAGTTTCCCTAAAATTCTTTACAAGTACTAGATTTCTAAAATTAAGCTAGCTGTTCTATATATATTATTAATGCCTTTCTGTGCAGATATTGCAGATTAACTGTATTATAACTTGGTCTGTTATTTTTTATTAATGACTGGCCTATAAAGTTATACAACTACCTGTATTGTCCTCAGAAGGAGAGTGCCCATGATGTCAGCACTCTGCAAAATCAGCTAGCCACATGCCTATTCTAAGGGCTAGGTTAGATACTATGCAAAAATTATTTCAAGAGTCCATCCCTGTATGGTGTTATAAAACACTTAGAAGCGTAGGCAAGTTTTCCTAAGAAGTTCTAATACTGCACCTTTGCACTAATTCAGTTTTGCAAGTCTGGGGTTTTTGCATGCGAGCCTAGATTTGGGGGGCTTGGGTTTTTTTAATTATATGGCTGCTTATTGATTTCAGTTACTAACTTGGAGTGGAGATAACTTTTTCTTTTCAATTATCAAGTGAATTGGATGTTACCCTGAAGCTTTTCCTTACATAGGAAACCTTTTAGATTGACGGTGAATACTTCTTCACTATGTAGAGCAGCATAAAACTTGCAGTTCATGTGATGACTCTACTCTCCCTTTTCAGTATTGCTCTAAATGATGTAACACAGACATTCTTGGGACATTTTAGTAGCTTTAGAATCACAGCTGCATTCTAAGACTGCCCTTGATACACCTATGGGAGAAGTTTTTGAGATCGGTAGGCAGTCTTACAGTTCTTCTTAGAAGTATAGTAAAGGAGTTCTCTCAGTTAAAACCGAAGCTTTTTAAAGCCCCTTTATCTGCCATTTGGTATTCCAATCCAAGAGAAGATCTCCTGGACATGATATCAACTAAAGGCAAGTTAACTAAAAGTAAGTAGGAAAGTCCAGTTTAGGAAAAGTCCTTAAACCTCTGTTTCTGTTCCTTATTTGTGAGTGAATCTATCAGTCTCATTAAAAAGAAATGCCTAGTTCGACTGATGGTTTCAATTGTAAGCCCTAATTTATCTTAATAGCATTAGGAAAACTTAACTGCCTTGAATTTAATAAGATCTGTCCTAGGAACATAACGGAAGCAAAAGGTAAAGAAAAATAGATCCTAGCCCTTTGAAATCATTTGGTATTTTTAGAAATTCCTGATTTTAGAATCTAGAAATGAAAGAAAACAGTGCTGAAATTATCACTAGAATTCTGTCAAATGACATGGCACATTTAAATGCAAAACCTAAAAATTATCTAGTAACTGTTTATGTTTGCAGTTTGAATTTTCCATGAAAACCTGTAGAAGATCGCGTAAAAGAAATTACTCATGGTGGTCCGTAACAGATATAAGTGGTGTACCAAATCAGTAAACACGGGCAATCAGAGAGGATGGTAAGTCTAGCACACCAGATAAAAAATCTGAGTGAATATTCTTTCTGTGAGTAGCTTATTTATTGAAAATAGTTTCAGTTTATCCTGAACCTGAAAAATCAGCTCATAAATGCCAGTTAGTTTATTCTAAGAAAATATTTATGGACTGGTGGGGTTTTTTAAGCTTTCTGTTGTAGGTAGATCATTTTACCTAAAGGAGAGAAAGAGTTTTGAACACTGATTTCCCATTTTTCTTAATATTTCACCCATGTTATATGTATACCTGGCAAAGTGAGATTAAAGTCCTCCAAAGAAGCACTCCCAGACCCTTTTGTGAGTGTTCTTCTACTTCACATGGACTAGATGGGTATTCGTGTTCTTCTTTCCCAGATGAATTCCTAATTATCACATGAGGAAGTATTCTTTTTCTGTAGTGCAGATATTTAAATACTCTCTGCACAACCACACTATCATCATCAGAAGAAATAAAGGAGGTCCCACCCCAGATAACATTTGTCACAAAGTCAAGTATATTCTCCTGGGAAATAGGCAATACGTGTTCAGGTGTCTTTAAGCAAAAAGGATTCAAAATTGTGACTTCTAGGTAACTGCTCTAATTGAGTTAAAAGGAGATGGTATCGCTTGGTCCTGCCAGTTTCTGTAACCGATCTTCTCCTTTGTTTTTTTTAATCTATTCTTTGGCCTGGAATAAATTTTTATTTCAGCAAGAAAAAATAAGTTTCAAACCAGTCTTTGATGTTGTTTTCTTTTTTCTGTTTGATGACCAGGATTCACACAAACCTATTACTTTGACTCTTAATGATAAGGCGTGCATTCTTTCATTATGTGTTAAAACATAATTGAAGGGCTATTCAAATTCAAATGAATTATTATGTATTAGATAATCTAACTAGTTTATCTTCAGACAGTAGTCTTCCTCTTAACAACTCAAAAGATGAAAATTAATGAAAGTTCTGTGGAAGAAAAATACAACATTTTAAAGCATATTAAGATGTGAAGAGTTTTAGTTTTCATTCATTGAACAAGACTGTTCAAGCTCAAAAGGGAAAATTGCTCTGTTTGTGTAATGAATTTATTTTGGGAATGGCATTCAGTACTTTTGTTTTATCACCAGCCAGACTGCATCTTTACAAAGAGACAGAAGCTTGTGTTCTAATGGTTAGGCATAAGACCTCTTTTCATCTTAATCCTACCATTAGGGGAACTGATGAGTAGATACTAAGGATACTAAGGGAGTTGACTTAGATATTATTTATCTCATTCATTAACAAAGAACAAAATTGTGGTTTCTCTATTTTCCAACCTTTTAGATAGTGCAGTTTTAGTCCAGAAAGTTCCTTTTTTACAGAAAGTTTAAAATACTAAAACTTTTATACTGTTTTAGTGTTTGACCTGACTTTTCTCATGGTAAAATAAAAGCTTTCAAAATCTTCTGATAGGGGATCATTTGTGGCTTAACCATCCGCAATTGCTTCTCATCCTGGGATCCATGTAGGTTGTCCCACTGCCAAATAGGATCCTTTTTCTCCCTCTTCTGTTGTGTAATCTTACACTGAGTTTATTTTGTCCAGCATAATTTTTAACTATTTGCTGTTACTTTCTCAGAATTAAAAATATTTAGACTTAACAAAAAGTTAATATATTTGATCATTTATCATGAAGCTTGGTACGAAAATTTTTTCCTCTATTATGAGAGTAAACTCAATTTTTTAAACTCCAAGTCATTGCTTTCTGTAACTGTTATGGTTCCAAATAGGTACATGAAATTTGTCATTACTTTCCTGTTTAGTACCACTCAAGTTATTGTCTAGGATCAAACTAGTAATTTAAAACATTCATTTAACACTCTAGCAAAAATGCAGAAAACCTTCTACTCTTCAGGTATCGGTCATAGAACAGCTGATTTTGTCAGTGTCACTTTTGCAATTGTTTTACCTGCCTTCTGCATGCCCATGTTTATTTTGTAACTGTATTTGGCACTCGAAATCGAAAGTTTCCTTCTCCTGTTTAGTAAAGTAGTGATAGCAATTAGTAACAATTATATTAGATATTATTTTATCCAGTAGTAATGGTATCAGAAAAAACTTAGGACAAATAGCTAGTGCTAGATGGTTTACCATAGATTTCTTCATAGGTTTTAAGACTAAAAGATACCATTGTAAGTAACATCACCTGTCTTCCTGAGTATCACAGACCATGCTATTTCGCTTAAGTTAGCGTTGTAGTAAATACATTAGCTTATGTCTGGCTAGACTGTAGCTTCTGTCAAAGACACCAGGACATGGAGATCATTACCTATCTTCCTGTATTTGAACATCATCTTTGTAGCAAATTTGCCTTATTATTTGTTTCCTGTAACAGAAAATCTGCTTATGAAATTAGCTCTGAAGCCATAATATCCATGCTATTCTAACAAATAAAGCCCAACAGGTACGTGTCAAATCATAGTAACCTCTATCTTCTCGTAATATTTGCAGATATCTAGTAGATAAACAATATCTCTTCTTTAAGTTTCACATTAAGAAAGAGCAGAATGAGCAGCTGTCTGTGGTAAGCGTCGTCGTTGTGGCTGAGTTAACCGTTAAGAGAAGTTTCTGGTAGTATGATAGATTCTGGCATGGCTCTGTGCACCACAAATCTAAAGAAAAGAGGCTTTTGACTATTTTTGAATAGGCAAAAAGTAGCAAATACTGCTACTTTAGGGGATTCTTCCGTTCCAAGCAATATTTCTATGAAATATTGCTGACAGTTTGGAAGTATGTTTTCAGCTATAAATATCAAATATTTTGGAGGACTTGTGCTATCTCTGATTTGGTTTTGATTTATTAAAAGTCACTTCTTTGATTTTCAGCACTGGAAGATGTTACTGTAACGTAGTAATTTGCCAAAAGATTACAGTTTGTGCTATGAAGGGAAGTTAAACCAGTTTTCTATCCAAGTCAGTCTCAGCTAGATGAAACTTCCAATGAAGATTGAGTGTTTCTATTATCAAAGTAGAAGAACTGGATATTAAGCCTTTCATTTATCCTTGTCATTGGGTGCAATCACTGTTCAGAAGGATGCACTCCTTGTTATCTTTTAAGGACAAAAATATTATTAGATACTGTGGTCACTGTGCTTTAAAATATTATTCCCAAGATGGATCTTTGTAATGGTAGTAAACATTTTAGTCTAGTTTTTTACTTTTGGCCTTGAATGTGGAACACCGTGGGGAAAAAAGCAAATGGTTGTATCAGTTGTACATCCTACTGATCTAGGTGGTTCAGTATTTAAATGTAGTATCGACGCATTTTAAAATGCCCAAGTGTTCAGCAAATATTTCGAAGAAAGCTACCTAGAAGTTACGGTTCTTACGTTAATCTTTTATTTATCTAAAGGCTGAAGAAAGCTGTCTGCTTCTGTGATACAAACTGCAATCATCTTAAAAATAATTGACAAATTAATCCCCTCATAGCACTGCAATTGTAAAGGTGTTAGGTTTAGCTAGGCTTGTCTGATTGCCTTGTCTAATCAAGAATAAAGGTGCTACCTTGATGTCTAAGATTTAGGAGGGACATCCCAGACCGACAAGCTTGTATGTTTTAATTATTGATCCCACCATTTTTGCCCACAAAACCCTTTGTGCAGTGTTAGCCTCACAGTAAAAGGCTAAAATAAAAACTTCTACCAGTGATGCGTGTGAAGACATGCAGGACTTTTAACCTCTGGAAAAGTTGACCCGTATTGGTAATTGGTAAATTGGTAAATTGATCTACAATATAGAATAGTTTGCATTCTTTTCCCCATGTTTAGTCATGTTATCTTTTATTTTCATTGCAACCACGTAGATAGCTACCACAGTGCAAGTTCATTTCAGTAAGGTTAACTGTGGAGTTAATATTTAGTATGTGTAAAAGTATCATAACTATGCTATAAATTAATTAATAGATGTAATCAATTTTCATTTTCCAAAGCCAAGAAAATCTTACATTTCAAACCTATGTCTGCTTCAGTGATGTTGAATAAATATGCTTCTATTTCAAGATAGAAATCTGTTACTCTGGGTAGCACTTTGTTAAACAGGATGGCTTTTCCTTAAATAATTGGGTCTGGGGCACTATGAGTGGCCAGCATAGTCAAGCATGGAATTAAAATAGTTTAATAGATTGTTAAACATTATTGCAGTTTTCTGAACAAAACTGTTTTCAAACAGAGACTATTTGTCTTTCCTGTTTGCTTTCGGTTGCAAATAATCAAACAGTATTTACTAGAATGTTACATAAAACTTCTCCCTTTACAATAAAATCGAGATGTGTGGTGGTTTTTTTAATTCTCTAACAGAATGTAATGTTGTGTTATATAATATATATATATAATGTTCTGTATATTTGTTTTGTGATAAATGCACCCAAACCTATAGTATCAGTAAAGAGCCCAATCCTGCAAGTCCTCCTAGGAGTCCAAAGTTCAATCATTCATTTAGCTTGCATAATGTTACCCTTTTTATTCACTTTTTGTGCATCACAGATTCTTTTCTTCAATTGCAGGTGAATGAAGCCACAGTGGAGCAGCTAGTGCAGCAGTATCCACATATAACCTTCAGTACTGTACTACAAGATTGCAAGAGGACATTGGAACGGGCTTATCAAATGGGCTGGACACCCAATATGTCTACTGCCTCTTAACTTCCTGTACCAACATCACAGTTCCACTCTGCTGCATTCAGTAGATCTAATGGGGATTGCAGAGGGTTCACAACCTTTCATATGATGCAATATAATTGTGAGTTTACAGAGTTACAGTAAAATGGCAAAAGCTGTACACTGACTTTAATGTACTGTACAACTAAGTACTAATATTGAAGCAAAACTTTAGAAATGCCTCGTGTTTTTGTTTGCATAAAAGATATAAAAGCCTTTGGCAAATTTCTTGAAGTGGACTCCTACTAGTTCTCTGGATAGTTTGAGTTATAGAAGATGTTAAGCTTGTTTTCCTCGGTTTACTTTACTTTGCCTTGGTCATGTGTGTTTCCTTTGATTTGTAAATGGTAACTCAGTGCTAGCACTAGTGCAGTTAATCAACAGAGGCCTGTGTTGAAACTGGGAGCTAAACTTGATGCTTGTTATTTACTAAAGCTACCCCAGGACTAGCACAGTAATAAGATGCACAGTAATAAGAAAATCTACGAAGAATTATGATTTTCTTATAAATGTTTGGATAATTATACAAATAATTATTTTCAACAGAAATCTTAGTAAGTGGTAATAATGACAGAATGGATATTTAATGGACAATCTTGCTTCTTTTCTGTTTTCTCACTCAACAGAGTTGATATCTTCTTTCATTTTGTTTTGTTTAAAATAGGAGATGCTGTAGAGATTTCCAAATCTTTCCACCTTGCCATTTTTATAATGAGTTAACAGTGCTTAACCTAACACTGATAACCAGCTCCCATTTCATAAAGTCAAAGAGTAATTGAATACACAAACTATCAGAAATAAGATAACAGACAATGTTTAAATATCTGATTGAAAAAATTACTTTTTTTTTAAAGTTAATTTGTCTCCTCTGACTATGCTGTTATGTTGCTGAATTGGGAAATTCAGATGAACGGGGATAAGCCAGTAACACAATTCCTCTTATTTCCTGTGTAGTTGTTATTTTACAACAGATCTTACAATGCAAAGAGTGCTTACCTTGAGAAGGCCATCGTGGGTATCATTTTGTAGGATCAGATGCTTCGTAATACAGTGTGTGCAATAAAATACCCGGAGTAAATACATAAAACGATTAATTTTCTGTGTGTCACACTGCATTCTAAGGAGTTAAATTTGACCAGGGGATAGTGAAAACACAGACATTGCAGCTTCAGTTTGAAGTTGCATTAGCCTTTATTAGAGTATTACCATTTGGTTAAGAATGTTTTCAGATGTGTAACACTGGATATTTGTTTTTCAAAGGTTACAGCATTTTAATCCAAAGTGTGAAATGCTTAAGCTTCAGCTGAAGAGTTGCCATTATTGTCAAAATGTTTTGCTAATCCAGAAGGTCTAATGCAGCATAACCTAGAAGCTTGTTTAGTATGGCTGTATAACTCTCTGTAAAACTGTTTGTTGATTTCCATAGCATAATTTTTTACAACAGAAACATCAGCTCACAGTGATTCCAGTGAGGGTGTTTTTGAATGTTTTCTTATTAGACTTTTCAAAATGGGGATGAACTAATTTCTCTGGAAAAAATATATTGTAAAGTTTTTGCTTTAAATAAATGGTAAATACATGTGAACATGTGTAATGCTAGGCTTTTTATTTACTCCAAAGTGGCAACAATATTTTCAGAATAAAGCCAATGGATTATATTGCAGATATAGTACAGAATCTTAGTCATTTTTCATTTAATATCTTTTTATGAGTGCATTAAAACTGTTCACACAATTTGTAAGTTTCTATTTTTTCGTGAAACCTTTGATCTTGCGATGGGTTTTAATAAAAGAAAGAAGAAAGATGTGGTGTCTTCTGTTTATCTGTGCTGCTAACTGCACTTATACCATGCTAACAGAAAGACTGAAATCTCCATCCTTGAATATGCAGAACTCATCTGGACATGGTCCTGAGCAAACTGATCAAAGCTGGCCCCGTTGTGAGTGACAGAGTTTGATTAGATGACCTCCAGAGATCTTTTTCAATCTAAAATACTCCATATGTCTAAGGTTTTTTTTTTTATATTACGGATCTAGTTGGTCATCTCTTTTCACTTCTGCCATTAAGTCGCTTCCAATAGTTTTGCCTTTTACTGGCTATTCATCTGTCTCTTATTTTTCTGAACATATTAATCTTTATAGATCTCAGTGTGGTTAATTAATTTCCATGGATCTTTGCATTTACATAATTTGGAAGTTTATGTCCTATAAGAATTCTAGATGGAAATATGTTCTTCTAACTGCAGTGTTGTCACAGATAGCTCTTTAATTTCCTTATAATAAATCAATGTGTCCTAAGTAGTTTTATAGGAATAAATAACAATGTTGCACGCTTCTTAATTTTTGAAATGTCATTTAGGGGAAGTACCATTTAGGGGAAAAATAAAAGCTATTGCCTCTTGTAAAAAGAAAAATTGCCCCTGTTTTCTTTTACTCCAAACTTACAGTGGATTCAAAAACTCACAGGCAGCCTACATGCTGGATTTGCTAGGTTCCAACAGGCCTACTTTACTGACAGAATGTCTTTGTTCCTTCAAGACCTTTGTGGGAACCTGCCGTTAAGGTAGGTAACCTGTGGCTAAGCATTTGTCTTAGCTTTTCCAGGCCAGAGGAGCTGGTGGTTGTAGAAAAAAGACAGATAACCTTTATTTTCAGTCATTCACTCTTCCAAATCCAGGTATAATTCTGTTTTAATGCCACTCAAATAGTTCACCTGGTGGTTGCTCTACCCATCTCTCACCACTTAAAGGCGATGTGGAGGGGAGTGTCCTTACGCAATTTGTCCCAGCAGGGGAAATGACTACCATGGTGTTTCGCATGCAGATTCAAATTCACTCTGCCCAGGCTCCCAGATTAGTGGGAGTTTAGTGAATTGCCACGTCCAAGGTGGCATACCCCCTTCTCAGCAAGTGCTCTGTGTAGTACTAGGCAGCTTCTAGTCATCTTTGAGTATGGACAAAGTGAATTTCTCTGAAAAATATCACAGATCCCAGGATGGCCACAGGTGGCTAGTGGGAGTGACTTTCAGCATTCTCAAAACCATTACCCAAAGGTCTTCTGTGCTACTCCTACAGCAACTGGCTCTGCTTAACTTTCAAAACTCAGCCATGGCCCCAGAACCCCACTGGGTTCTCTCATGGAAAACATTTCTCCCCCTATAGGTCCTGCAAAAGAGTTTGAGCCATCCTTGATAGTTTCCTAGAACTATTAAACTTACCAATCTATCTAGCTGGGTTTTCAAAAACGGTATTTGGTGAAACAAGTTGTAGTCCCTTTTGAATGAGAAAATAGCCCTAGTAAGAATAATTAACCAACAGTTGACTTTTTCAGGCTCTCAGCTGGCTTCCACATCAGCTCACTGATGTCCACCCAGATTCTCAAGAAATAAATATGGCCCTGCTAATGCTTAATAAACTGTGGTGTTGACAGGAACAAAATTAAGAAAGGCAGCAGGTCATGTACACAATGGTTATATGAAAACATAACAGGCACAAAGCAAGCTTTTTAGGAGGCTGAGGGGGCCTTCTTCAGGTGATGTGATCTTGTGTAAGAAAAGGAAAAGGACTCTTACATCTTGTAAATAATTAGGATATGATAAACGATTTCAGTTGGAAGGGACCTACAACGATCATCTAGTCCAACTGCCTGACCACTTCAGGGCTGACCAAAAGTGAAAGCATGTTATGAAGGGCATTGTCCAAACGCCTCTTAAACACTGACAGGCATGGGGCATCGACCACCTCTCTAGGAAGCCTGTTGCAGTGTTTGACCGCCCTCTTGGTAAAGAAATGCTTCCTAATAAAAGAATGCATTGCAAAATAACAATTGTAAAAGCTTATGTAAAAAACTTATGATGATGTCTGATCTTGTAAATATTCAGATTTATATTTTAAGTTAGGTGAGTGTTTATGCTGCTCATTTATGAAACTCCGTTTTAACAGAGAGTGACTTTAAAGCAGATCCATTTAAAGAGTCCATTAAAATAAATTATTTAAAGTGATGTTACCTTTTTCATCCTGTCGTTTTTCTCCCAGCCTTCGCCATGAGTGACCTGCTATATTGGCAGTATAGGTGACTGAGATTTTATTTAAGTTCTGGTAAATTTAGAAGCAGAGTTACCAAATTGTTGTTTCAAACCACAGACACTCCAGGCTTGAGCATGCAGTCTCCCATAGATTGACACCACTTAAAAACCAAATAGTGCATCGTGAGAGTAGTTGTATTTTGCCAATCTAAACAGGGTGGGCACTTGGTGAATTTTTGTGACTTCTTGTTTTTGTTTTTGGGTTCCCGGTTTTTTTCTGAAAACCTGTAGAAAAGATATTAATTGACTGAAGATTTTTCTTCTCCCTTCCCTCTTCTCACCCTGCCTTTTTTATATTTGTAATTTCTTTGTCTTTTCTCCTGTGGTTATCATGTAGGGAAAAAGCATATTATGGCTGTCTTAAATGAAAATGTTGAGTTCATGAATTCATGTGGCGGTTCCCATATAGGATTGTGTTATATAAGATTATAATATGTGTAGACATTTACAAACATGTACTTCTTTTTTTCTTCAATTTCACTGGTTACAGAAGTCTGCTGACCCTTAAAACTACAACTGAGTCATCTGATGAGGAAAAGTAGCATTAGCTGTTGGATTATCATATAACTGTTGTTCACATAATTTCTTCGTACAAAAGTGTATCTGAAATTACCTTGTATCAATATTGTGCATGATCTTGAGATTACAGAATGATACAAGTTTTTTTAAAATAGGGGCTTTCTGGTTTTGAAAATTTTTTTTATAAGGGATGGAAGGTTCAAGTACTATTTTCCTCTTTTTTTTCAGTTTGTGTAGACATTGATCACAAGACATTTTTTTTCATTGAGAAATATGTGAAAACTCTGCATTTAATCAGTTTTCAGATTGGAGGAGAGGAATTGGAAAGAGCTCATGTTTGCCCAAATCTTGGATCAGGATTGCAAGCTAAAAAAACTGAGGCCTACTTTCAGGTTAGAAACAGAACCTTTATTAGTTGAATTGTGTTTTCCTCATTCCGCTTGATACATTATAAGCAACTCCACTCGTTAAATTGTCTGTAGTTCTGCTGAGGAAAAGAAATAGACACACTTAACTGCGAAAGTCTATCAAAATTAAGCTAAGGACTTACTAATAAATATTTGTTTAAGCTCCCAAATCCCTGTAGTCTCTTATGTTTCAACTGTTCTTGAGCTACTATATCATCTTTTCTCTGCTTCTAGTCAGTCTCACCCTGGGAAGTAGCATTGAACTGACAAGTGGGTGTATGCAGAGCAAACCATTGAGCTTTACAGACAGCTGCTTATTGATCAGACAACTGCACACGATTTCTTTTTTTTTTTTTTTTCTTTTTTTTTTTGAGAAAGAGACAGAAATGCAGAAATATTTAATACTGGACATCAAGTCCAAAGCAAATGAAAATACTCTAATTCCGTGTCATAAAATAAAGATTAAAAAGGGTTTTTTTTCTTTTTTTTTTTTAGATATCTATAAAGTATTTTATATACCTCATGCTTGTAGGGCTAAATTCAAGCAAGAATAAAATAAAGTAGTGTTTCATAACTACAGATCAGGATGATTAGGTAATGCGAAGAATTTCTGAAGCTTCATTTCTGAGTTGTTTATTCTACAGCCAAGAAATTTTGGCCAAAGTGAGTGCTTCCACTAAATATCTTCAACTAAGCTACAGGCATCAATAACCTCAGGGTAAGGAACTTAACACATATGTCAAATATCCACACTTCAAATAAATGAAACGATACATTTGCTATTATGTTTCTGTGGTGTTCTTTGCTTATACTCCTTCAGGAGTTTAAAAATTTAACAAAATATCCTATGTCTGAGCACTTCTGCTTTGCTTGATCCACTGCTGCAATGCTGCAGGTCAAAAAGGGGACTGAAGGACAAAATGACTAAGGAAACAGAGCCATCACATGGATGAGATATTGCACAACAGTTAAATCAGAGAACCCCAACATTTCATACTACACTATGATACCTCATCCTAACTTCTCATACAAATGAAATGGGCTGTTTCTCCTTTCAGTAGAGAAAGAAGAACAGAAAATGGGGACAGTATTAAAGTTAATTACAAGAATTCACTGGCTGTTCATTAAACAGTGTTTAGACCAAGAGTGTATGTCCTGCTTTTAGCAGACAGCTTTATGTTTTTTATATTTCCAAGTCTTGTTTTACATAAAACTGAGGGCACTAAATTATTTGAGATTCCTTACCTCCCTGTGCTTGGCGCCTTGCATGTATTGTCCACAGATGTGATCACTGTAGATGATCTGAGTTGCTGAAGAACAGTCAAATAGCTCAGCTGTTCCTCTGGATCTTTGTCTGCATTAGGCTCAGATTAACAAGAAAATAGGCTAAGTCCCACCACTGCAGCTGTGGTTGCTTGACTGGAGACACTTTCACAAGCTGGAATAAAGTAGCACTGAAATAAAGGACTGTGTAACAGCTGCATCTCCACAGTTGTTAAAAAGGAACTCAGGCCAAAATTTTTTTATTTAGGTTTTGGGTTGTTTTTTTGTAAAGGCTGTCAGGATTATGTAAGGAAATCCAAGTGTTCCAGCTTTATAAAGTTTTATTAATGGGATTATGTTTCAAATTTATTTCTGGGAAAAAATCAACAATAACAAGCAAGCTGAACTGTTTCTACTTCCATGTTCAGGCAGGTCTCTCTATATGTAGCTTATGGAAAGTGTTTGTGTATAAATAAGCTTTAGAAGCCTTAAAATGAAAAAATTTGCAACCAGGATTATTGGCCATTTCCAGCTGCTATGAAGTTATAAAGGGCTTCTGGACTAAAAATTTCATAATCTCGTGCTTTCATCATGTACCTTATGGCAAAGTGCTATAGCCTTTGGTGTTTTCAAAATACCATTAGAGAACGCTGCAAGAAATTTCTCAGCAACACTAACTCCCAGTGAGCACAGCTAACTTGTTGCAGGTGCCTTGCTCTGACTTCTCCTTGAATCAAGACCAACATCTCAGTCCTTACCTTTGATAGACTAAAAGATTGTCTTCATGCTGTTGTTTCAGTCTATGGTCACCACTCTGGACCACAGAAAAGCATGTTAAGTGAGGCACGGTCTCTGAACCAATATAAACTAAATAATTCTCTGCTCTGAGGGATGGGTATTTTTTTTCTCTAAAATAGGCAGCAAAGTAATATTTATATACAAAACAAAATGCTTCATATCCTTCTTTCCTTGGAGATAGATGAAAAACAAATGTAGTGAATGTTAATCACCTTGCCTGATGCTTTGAAAGATGCTCAAATACTGAGGTGAATGAGCAAGCTAGAAAATAGAAAAAAAAAAACATTTTTCTTGAAGAGAAACTTACTACAAAGGAACACTTCTGACTAGGGAGCAAATGCACCTGGAAGTCTTTAATAGCAACCAAAAAGATTGCGGCTAAAGAAAAATTACTTTTTAATGACCCTGCAGAAGTGTGAAGAGAATTCTAAAGTCCAAATGCCTTCAAGATCTTCCCAACAGAAGAACACGGGAAGGGTTTGTTCATCATGAGTTTTCAAATTTTATTCTTTCTTATTAAAGAAAATTAGGGACTGAGCAATGAATAAAGTTTAATACAATATCTTTGAAGCAATAGAAGTCGTGACAGCCTAGGGCAACTGCGGAGCATTCAGACCAATGTAGTTTAAAATGGCCGTAAGGCTGAACTGGAGTATAAAATGCATCTGAAAACCAGGAGGTACAGCTTCAGTCTGGTGGTGGCCCTTGACTAGGCACTGTGTATTTTTCAGCACATGACATTAGTATCTGTGGCTACACTTCTTCTGGTAACATGAGCAGTGCCAGGAGCACTGCTGGGCTGTCAAATCACTCCAGCAGTCACCAGCACGCTCTTGGCCCATGACTACTGACTCTCTCCTAAACAAGTTCGGTGTTAGCGATGCCCAGTAGCCACCTCTTAGGCTCCCTGGATGCAGCCACTGCTTCCTGAGGGCAGGAAGGTTTAATGGCACAGGCATGCGTTGTCCTGTACCCATCAGCCTCAGCACCAGAGACCTGTTCCGGGCAAGTTCGATTTACTCATACAGACATAGCCTGCATGGCTCATCTGTCATTTGCAGGTCACAGTTGTCTATCAGAAGCTGCTTCTCTGTGTCGTGGATCCCAAAGCACAACCCTGGTCCTGTCCAGCACCATGCTCCAGAGCATCAGCCTGCTGCCACAGAGGGTCTCCCTCACTCCACTGCAGGACAGCAACCTTTCCCCAGCCACCCAGTGGAGAAGAGACCAGGGAGAGCCCCTCACCAGGCCAGGCGCCAGGGCCCTGCTGCACCCTCAGCACACGGGTAACCGCAGACCTGCCGTCTATCCTGCCGCTCTCCCCAGCTGCCAGTCAGTCAAGCAAGCGTAACTGTGGGACGGGACGAGGCAGTGAAGGTACTAAGGCAGGCTGACACAAAGAGTACGGTGATGAGGAGGTGACATCACCATGAGGGCTCCTGGATTCTTACAGAGGAGGAAACTGCTGGTAAACTGAAGCCTGTAACTTTGTCCCCACAGCTCGTTCATTAGTTGAACTTTCCTGCTCTAGAGCAGAAGTTGTCACCAATTCCCTCTATGGTCTGAATGAATCACTACTTTTCAGCAAAACCTTCTGAAAGCAGAACTTAAATTAAGGAATATTTCTCTACTTAGAGCTTTCTGCAACAGTACAGGTATTGAAATCTTTTGCTAGCATGAAAAGTAGATGACCTGATGGCCTTTCTGTTTGAATATATGCCTTTTCCTTTATGTTCTCTTGTGTGTGGCTTCAGAAATAGTTAACAGTAAGAAGAATACTTGTATTGCATTAGCCAGAAATAAGAGTAAAATGCATTTATGGATCAGTGTAATCCAGTCATTGGTTTATGGTTGCAAAGTCCTTCAGGGACTGTCACCAATTCCCAGCTGTCCCTGAGTGCTAGATTTTGCAATTGCATCCCTGAGCTATCCGCAAGGCATGCAAAATCACATATAGCCAGGCAGCTCCCTGTGACTTTGCATCTGCAAAGGTTTGAGAACTATTCCAGCAAGGATGTGCAGTAAATTAAGCTCAAGAAATTTGCCCGTGAAAAATTTGCCTCTGAAAAATAAAGATCTTGGGCAAATCAAAATGACATAAGGATAAGATGTGGTACTTGGCAGAAACAAAGATGCCTTGTGTAGGATCTTTGCCAACATGACAGAACATGTTTGGGAAGTGGCAAGGGCAACATTAAAGGAAGATAAATTCTCCTAAGTAAGATCAGCCCATCTGTTTGTTTCTAGTTTGGGAAATTGCCCAGTATACCTGGGGGAGGAGAAAGGTGTATTTCCGCAGTGTGAACATGTGGGGATAAGAGAAATACATGAATTGGAAAACAAAAAAAAACCTTGGGACAGCTAATGACCATAAACGGTAACTGTTTGCATCATCAGAGTGTAACAGACAAGAATCACAGATTACTACCGGTATTAGACAAAGGGCAAGAACTTCAAAGGCCTCTGTGTGACTTAGGTAACTAAGTCCTTGAGGCATTTTTGAAATTTAACAGAAGATGCCCATATACTATTATGATAAGGGCCATAGAAATTGCTCTCTTGCTCTTTCTATTTGTAAGTCAAGGCTGCATCAATAAAAGCAAAAATAAGGACTTCCTTGCTGCATGTATGTCTGCCCTTCCCTCCCCTTGTTTGGTGATGTCTAATAAAGGGATTATTCTTTTCTCCTGCCAGAAAGCACAAGTAAAATAAATAAGAAACAGGTGATATATAGATTGTGCTTCCTTTTAGGATGTCTGCAAAAAAATCAGCCTAACTTGCTGGCAGCTACATTGCAAAGACTGTTTTTTAATTTGCTGACTTGCCTAGAGTCACCCCTAAAGTATTTTTTTTAACCACAGTCTTTATTGTTTAAGGCTCAGTTAAACCCACTTCTGAAGCTATTTTTAGGATGTTAACATTTTTATATCAGTTAGCTAAAACATAATATGAAGGACACTTCATTGTCCTTACATAAATCTATGTACTTATATATGTGCTAATGAGATTTATCATCTTAGTTACATGTAGTTCTTGACCCTTTTTGCTTAGAAATTTCTTAGTGCTAAGTACTAAGTATACAGCATTAGCATTTGTACTAGCATTAGTATTAGTGCTAATACTCAGTAACACTGAATCTTCTTTGTAGGTGAAGTCACGAAGCATTAAGATCCACCGAAAGCTTCCATAAAAGAGTAGAGCTGCTACTCTACTAATTTTGAGCAAACTTTGATCTTAGTCTTTTAAATAAAAATGCCATTAGGCACATAGGATATATCTAAAAATTGTAGTGTCTATTGTAGTTTCCAAGTAAGTAATATACAGGAGCTAGCAGCTGGAATCACTAGCCAATAATGTGCCACGTCTGTACTTGGATTAATGGATCAGGCTTGAAGGACTGGTTGAGGGCTAACCATCTGACAATCCTTCAAAAGGAAGATATCATGAATTTGGGCCCCTTTAATATTAGTTACAGTCTTGATACTCACACCACCTTGGAACTTACCTCCTTACTCCCCTAGATCAGAATTTGTTCCTCTAAGTGTACATAGTCTGAGCTACAGAGTGCCAAAGAGCATTAAAAATCCACAAACATAAGGGTGTCTACTATTCAGTCTAATCTGAGTTCTGTCAATTTCCACAGACTCTGAGGAGGCTGAAGTTTTTGAAGCCTGTGAAAAGTGTACTGGAGAGAATAAATAACATTTTCTTATTGAGAAGCGTAGCTTTTATAAAGTGCTTGATGCTGAGCAGAGCAACAGGGTCTTCCTCAAGTCAGCCAGGGAGTGAAAAAAGAGTTAATACTACTTTTTAACAAGTTTCCAATGAGGCTTAACAGTGGCTTATGCAAGAAAAAACATTTAGAAATTATTTTCACTCCTAAAATAAAGCTATCTATCTCTGGTAGCAGTGCAAGACACAGTAATGAAGTAGGTATGTAATATGAATTACAGTTAACCTTCATATTAAATCTTCAGACCAAGAACATACTATTAATCGGAACAGAACTTTTTCAAGTGCTATCTATTTAAGCAGTTTATTGTATTTTATTCTGTTGACACTACAATGATATTAATACTTCTAACAAAACTAACAAAAGGCCTTTTAAATTTGTATTTTTTTGTGTTTTAAGTGGTTACAGAACTAAGTCTTCTTCCTTCAAATTGTTCTAACAAGCACAGTAGAAAATCACTTAATTCCTTCTGAATGAAAAAAAAAAAAAAGCTGCTTGCTTCTGCCCTTTTCCTAGATGCACTCTCTTCTCAATGTTCATGCTCCACGGACTTTTTTTTTTTTTAAATTCACTATCATTCATCTCGGTATTCCATTCTTCATTTCTTACTATTTTTAAATGAATTTTGTTTCTCAAGTTTGATCTGTTCAATAGAAAAAATTAACTATAAAACAGACAAACAGAAAAGAATCTGGTACAAAGCCTAATTCCATTGAAATCAACAAGACCAAGAATTCATCAGCAAGGTCTGTCACATGATCCACACATGCTTCAAATCAATAGCAGACAGACTACTGTGGCTACCGGGACATTCTCTATGAGTTTTCTGGTTAACAGAAAGCTATGTTACTGCTGGTACTCATGCATTTACTGAGAATGAACCTATAAATAATATTGCTGAGCACTTGCACTATAACACCTATCAGTCTGAATGAGTTGTGGCACCTGAGTTCAGTTGATAGGCCACATTC
>NW_009233003.1:33371-42667 GCF_000690835.1 Fulmarus glacialis
TGCTCTTTCTGCTTCGAAGTCCTTCACTTCAGACTTCAAATATAACAGATCTGGGGAAAAATGAATCTTTTGTTTCAAAGCTGCATTTAATAAAATAATGAAGAAACTGAAGGCCAGGTTGTCTTCTCCGGCCATCTGGAGTTCAATCTCTCCCACTTAAATCCTGCTCTACCTATCTTCAAAGTTAAATTTGTTTCATCCCTTGGATTCTTTGCATCTTCCCTTCCCATCCTATTCCTGCTCCACTTACTCAAGGACAAAAAAACCAGATGTTTAGGGTCAGCTCAGTACAGTAGTATTTCTTCCATTTCAAACCCTTCTCTATTCCGCTTTGTGGCCCTTGGCTGTGAAAAGCAGAACAGTTTCGTGTTCCTAATGGAATAAAAATGATGGTGTGCTGCTTTTTACTACCATTTCTTCATCCTCCAAAACAGAAAAATAGACCTTTGCCTCAGAGAAATTATAGTGGAGATAAATTTGGCCACATGTAATGAGATGAGCATTTTTCTCTTTTTAACTGCACAAACCTTTTCTCTTTCCAATCAAAATTTTAAACTGATCTTTCTATAACATTTACATTAATAAGCAAGTAGGCTTTTTAATCATTTACCCATGTTGCTGCAAAGAGGCGGGGAAGGACTGAAAGTTTAAAACACGAAGGAGAAAAGTTAATTTAAAGTGATGTTTGGTAAAAAGTCCCCTTTGAGATCCTGTTGTGTAATTGAACAGATTAAGAGAACTGACAGTAACTTCACGGTATGCCTAAGTGGAGGTCTCTACGGGTCAACTCTCGGATCTTGTGCCGACACGTTAAACAAGTTTGTCAATTTTCCATCAGATTGATTTTTCTCACAGGTCTGGAAGCCTCGTCTCATTTCATCTTATTTCCACAGGGGTTCTTAACATTGCAAACTGCCATTTACTTTTGTCTCAAAGTGTGAGGAATGATTTTTATCTCCGAGTGGCAATCACGGCAGGCAGCTCCAGCTCTGCTTATAATGTCGCACATTGTCCTCCCTCACCAGCTGGGGTTTCTTTTGTGTTTTTCCCCTCTTTGGGAATGATGTGGATTTTTAGAATACATTCAAAATAATTATTAACAGAATGTACTTAGGGCAGATGTCTGTAGTCTCCGAAGTGAACAAAAAAAGCAACAGAAACCGTGGGGTTTTTTCTTTGCAGTTTTCAGCATAATGAGGGGTCAGCTTGAGAAAATATGATGTCTCTGGGAAGGTCATGGGGAAGAGTATTAACCTCTCTTTACATTTCCATGTCTATTATCCCCTCCTGTTAATGTCAAGGGAAGTTATGTGCATAAAATAAAGAGAGAGCATGTTTCTGAATAGGTGAATGCTGTTGAAGATTATAATGGTATATATTTGGATTAATTGCACTAATGACAAGAATCTGCTCTTACTCTACACCAAGTTAAACAAGAGCAAAATTTGTCTGCAAGCCTGTGGGACCTCATGATATTCTCATATGGTACAACCATGCAGTACCCTTGACTCAAATTAAGCTACTCGGAACTTAACCACTTGGTTGACCTCATGACCTCTTGTTGGAAGAAGACTGCCATTTATATCAGTGGTGTGAGGATAAAATCATAGGAGACACCAAACCCCATGTTTTCTCTCGCCTGCAGCTTTGGTAGTCATTTCCACTTGTGGAAACTGGCTGTAGTCAATCATTAAAGCCATAATCACTGTCATAATGTTTTTAAGAATTTCACAGAAGCATCAGTATCTCTGTCAGATACAAAGCAATGGACCTGATTCCTACTTTCCTTGGTGCTAGTTACATCATTCTGCCATTAACACAGAGATACTCATCATCCCTTCTTTTGGAGCCTCGTACAATGTCAAAGTTTTAATTCAAATGTGAATAAGGTCCATTATTTTGTTCTCTGAAATGTGATGTACTTGACCTAATTAAGTGATCAAAGACAATCTGAAAAGTTACCAAATGATTTGCTTACAAGCAATTCATCACTGTTTTAAAATATTTGCCATAATTTTAGAAATCTATGTAAAAAATAGAAAACAAGACAAAACAAAACAAAACTTGTAGTGATGAATTTTGCCATCAGCATGACTAGAAAGCAAAGCAAACGTGAAGATTGGGGCTGTTGAACTGGTGGACCATGGGGCATTTCCAGCCCATGAGAAGCCACTGGATGCCAGCCCAGGACGCAGCACCTGGCATGAGAGATACTTCCCCTGTCCGAAGTCTTTCCATGGAGCAAGTTTGCCTGTGGCCATGCTGGTTGCTCAAGGTGTAAGGAAAGAAGTGGGTAACCCAGGAAAGCCCCAGGGAGGCCTGCAGTTGGGGCCACACTAGACTGCCTCCTGCCCTCACACTGTAGAAGAGGTGGTGGAGACCTCACCACCACCTGGGGGAAGAGGTGCTGCATGGGGGAAGGCTGGGACAGGATGGGGAGATGCCTTGAGGTCAGTCTATGGGGCATGGTGGTGGGGAGGCCAGGGCAGAGGGTCAGGAGACAGGGTCACATTCAGAATGTGAGGGGCTGGGGAAGAGTGGAGGGCTGAGCGGTTCTGTTCTTCCTCCCTCCTTCCCTCCTTCCTTCCTTGTTTAACCTTTAGTGGACAGTAACGATCCAAGGGTGCTTTTCCTAGGGGAGTTGTTACTCCCCCCCACAACCCGTGCGCTCCCAGATGCTCTCATGGAATTGGTTTGCCAGAGACAGAAATGTGCTTAATGAGTTAATCTTAAAAACCTGTGCTGAATATTGCAAATAGCAGAAAGAAAGGGATGCCTAACAGATATCTTTTTTTTCAAAAAAAATTTATTTTTCTCTAGTTCTAGTTTATGTTCTTTGATTACAGCTAGTAGGTGCCCAAAAAAAAAGACCTGAACAAAACTCCTTCATCTCCACATTGGATGTGAATGAGTCACTTGACCATAATGAGGGATGACTTTGCTGTGCCAATGGCAGTGTCCATAACAGGTCAGTTTGGTATGCACAGGTCGGCTCAGCACATGTTATTTTTTGGCAAACCCTCTGGAGAGTCTCCTGGGTGAACCCTTCCTTTTTGCCTGGATTTGCAAAAGGAACAGGCAAATTGCCGTGTTGCCTTGTTACAGCTTAATATGAATGCATACAACAGCAGACTGTGTTAGAAAGGCATGCAAACAAGTATTTACAGGCTTTTGATCATGGTGTAGATGCCCCTAACAATACTGCATGAAACGGTAATCTGTTGCAGAGATAGTTTAGTGAGATAAAGTGAGATAGTTTAATGAGCTTTAAAATATAAAATTAGGTTTTTTCAGCTGTTACCAGATTCTGTGTAAACACTTCCCCAAAGCTGAGCCTTCACCGTGTGAATGAGGAACTGCTTCCACTGCAGCCAGGCTGGCAGGAGGATGGGGCTCAGCAGGGCGACCCCATCTCTGCCAGCCCTCTCCTGGGGTCGGGCGCCCCCGCCCACCTCCTCCCTTCCCACTTACCTGGTCACCTTTGCCCAAGGGAAAAAGCCCCTTCCCCTGTGCCCATGCGATAGCAATAAGAAGACACCATGCCCAGGCCTTAGGCTGGATTGTAAGAACCAGAGAAGTTTCTTCTGTGGACTCCATGTGTATCCCAGAAAGAGAAAATCACAGTCTTAGTGATTTAGGTTATTTAGGCATTTCAAACCTGGTTTGAGTGTTTAAAAATCTTATGAGAAGTTCACTGCAAATTTAGCTTAATAGACACTTCTCACAATTAAGTATTTTAGACATCTTACATTTTTCCTATAATTCCAACAATAATTAGATCACAATATGGATTAATTTCTTGTCACATCCAATTTTTAGTGGCAACATATTTTGAGGGAGTGGAACACAAAAACAAGTCAGTGACATTTGTAAACTCTCCCTTTTTTTGTACACCTAAACATAAAATAGCTGACATTTGGCTCTTTCATCCTTTCTTTCCTGCTTGTTCAGTGCAAATATTATCCAGACAGACATGTTAAACAAATATAATATTATCTACAAACACAGATATATAAATCTCATTGCCCTGGTCAGCAGCTCAGGACCAAACTATCCTCCTGAGCAAGTCTGATCTGAAAGTGACCTTGAGCTAATTGCTTTCCTACTCTGTTACATTAAGGTCACTATACTTACTAATCGCGCTAAGTTTATTTATTTATAGGTAGCAATACTGTATCAATACCAAAAAGGTAACCTCTAAATTGTATTAATATATTTTTATGGGGTGGAATTGCAGGGTGATTTATAAGCAAATTTGTGACACTGTTTTCTGGTCACTGTAATTGTACAAACGCAATCAAGCTGTAATGAGTTTTTTCATCTATTTTTGGGATGGAATGGGTTGCTGAAATTGACAATTTTCTGTTCAGTGGCAGAACTACAACCTCTCTGAAAATTAGCAAGAGCTATGCCTCCTAAAACTCCATACTTCCAAGTGCAAATGTACTCAGCAGTGCATTTCTTCTGAATTTGTGTCTTAGTGCTGTCATCTTTTAAAAAATACTGCAGGAGAGTTAGCTAGTACCAAAAGTGTCTGTCCTATGCATTCATTGCTGAATACTAAATGCTCCATTCTCTCAAGACCCCTTTAAATAAGAATGCTACTATTTTATGCTTTAAGATTTTTGTTGGTATGCAAAAACATGAATAACCAGAAAAGCTTATGCTTTGCTTTAGTGACAAGCTGCGTTAAGTAATACAATGGCCTCTGTGGTGACTTCTGTGAGCACTGTCAATGCTCAGCATATCCCAGGATCAAACGTCTCATGAGAAAGTACCAAATTGATTCATTGTTTCCTGCTTTCTTATTGAATGCTTTTATCCTCTTTCATGAGCAGGTAAAACTCCAATCATATAAAATGAAGAGGTTATGGAGAAATGGCAGAAGTAGCTAATTAGAACAGCCATTCTCCTCTGGGAGCTGATTCTGGAAGAACTGCATGCTTTAAGGCCCTGATTCAGGGACATATGTCAATACTGTGGATGGTGCTTAATCATGAAATCAATACTCCAAATTAAGCGCATGTGCTTAGCCAAGAGCTGGTTTGCAGTAGCATTTCCATACTGTTTAAGAACACAGTGCTAATTTCCTTTGAAATATTTTCTTATTGTGTTATTACTCAGCTCTCTACAGAGCTGCTTTCCCCTCATGAGCCTCAGTAAAATCTGAAGAGATTGTTACCAATTTTGACTTTGAACCACCTGGAGAGGGGAAACCTTTGGTGAAACATTTAGCTGTGAACAGGTTTACAAGCCTTGACTTCCAGACTCATCCTCAGCAACTCTACACTGGTGACAATGGAGGATTCTTGAACATGTTTTCTTGTGAGCAGCAAAACTGGACAAGACCTACTTATGTTTGGGATTTTTTTTGCCTTTCTGATGGTATCAGCAGGCAGGAAAACATAATGTATATGTTTGGCTCACTTGGGTTTTATCAGAGTCTGGGCTGTGCAGCCAGTGTGGCAGGTTAGCCACAGCACAGGCAGAGTCACCAAACCAGACTGAAAGTCTTTGAGCCTTTGCTAAAATCTAGCCTGCAACTGCAAAAAAATGAGAGGCAAAAAACCCTCCTAAAAAACAATTAAAAACCCCACCAACCCCAAACTTATGAGAGCAAACCAGAGTTTTAGATACTGAGACTGAACTTTAGAGATCCCAGTCTGGTCCCTGTTGCACTGAGGCTTTCTTCTTCTCACCTTGCCAGACTTTGGCAGCCTCCGATACCACACCCATTGTTTATCCTGCAAGCTGGTGACCAAGCTGTTTGTGCCAAACCTATTGCATTTACTCCATCTTGGAGACACAGGTCTGACCCATGCTGGTCAGCAATCCAAGGCACAAAAGTTTCACTGTACAAAGGATAGGCAGACTGGGGAAAAAAAAAAAATGGTGTACACTTTTTCTAATTCTGAGCTTTGGTATAGATGTGACAGAAATTCAATGTGATAAAATTTGGCTAAGATAAATATGTGTGTGTATAAAGATATAGGAGATTAAAGACACACACCAAAGACAGGACAGAGGTCTGACATTTGAATAATGAGCCACAATAGGTGAGGACAGCAGCAGTAATAAAGACTACAGGTAATGCTAGGAGAAAAACACTGTTCTTATGGGCAAAGCTGGCTTCTTTTAATAAGTTAATCTTTTCCCAGATACAGTTGTGCATGGAAACTCTGACAGCACGCAGTTTATATTTTTATATTTTATAGATGTCTTTAGGGCAGTTACTCTTTCCCAAGCACGACAGTTCGTTTTGAAGTGGCCATTGCAGGAAGAAAAAATGTAACTGACTTACTGTTCATATCATGCTTGCACTATGCATGCAAGCGTGCGTGCTCTCAGTAGCCTGATACTGAATCTCCAGGTTCTGAAACCCAAGCTGATTCTTCACATTTGCTTTAAAATTAACAAGTGATTCATTCTAGCATGCTAGCAATGGCGGAATACCAGCCTGAGGACACCTGGAGAAGTATCTTCTAGAGCTAAATGCATAATATGTATTAAACCCAAGTCATAATCTCACACCGCAGATAGTATTAATGGGGACAAAAATTAGGTTTAGCTGACATGTAAAACCCACCCAGAAACACCAATCTGTGAAAAACAGTCCCTTGCCTGTTTGCAGGGGCATGGAGCTGTGATGAAGCTTTTAGCAAGGCTGATAAAGCCTGTGAAGATGTCATCTTATTGCCAGCCTACCCCAGCCCCTTGTGGTCTCACCATTTAGAAACAAGCTATGAAGACCCCATGCAGAAATGCTATCTGCTTGGTTATTATTAGTTACCTGATATTGCTACTGTTATAGTCCTAGTGTCTTTTGTCATGTTGCTGTACACGCTTACATGATGGAAGTCAAGGAGTAGTGCATATAGTAAACTGTATTTGCATAGCAGAGTGGGGCTGCAGCTCTGAAATCACACGTTGAGGGCTGCAGGGCTGACTGTGGGGTCAGGTGGCTGTGGGGCTGTGGTGGGCTGGCTGCCAGGTGCCCATCCAGCCACTCTCTCATTCCCCCTCCTCAACAGGATGGGGGGGAGACAATAAGATGGAAAAGATTTTATGAGTCAAGATAAAGACAGGGGGATCATTCACCAATTACTCTCAGGGACAAAACAGACTCAACTTGGGGAAAATAAATTTAATTTATTGCCAATTAAAATAAGTTTGGAAAGTGAGGAAGACAGATAGAAACTAAAACACCTTCCTCCCCCCATCCCTTCACGCAGGCTCAACATCTCTCCTTTATTCCTGACTCCTTCACCCCCTCCCTGCAAGCGGCGCAGTAGGATGGGGAACGGGGGTTGTGGTCAGTCCGTGACAGCTCCTCTCTGCATTCCCTCCTCCTCAGGTAGCTTTCTTACCTTCTCTCTGATGCAAGACAGAGCCAGGCTGCATTTTCAACCAGCCCACCTGAGCACATATGAAGGCTGCGTAATGGCCCTGCTGGCAGCGCATGCCTTGCAGACAAAGACTTAATAAGTGCCAGTGGTCCCAAGACCCAACAGGAGCCTAAAAATGGATGTATGCACATTTCGTCCCCTTCTGGATTCTGCAGGGCTGTTTGCAAGAAGTAGATTTTCCCAGCGGGGAGCAGACCTCTGGTTAGCAATCAGTAAAGCAATCCTTTTAATATTCCTCTGACTGGGCAAAAAAAGAGGTGTGTACTATAAATTTGTGTTGAAAGGATGCTGTCCCCCCTCCTCTGAGGAAGCGCCTGTGATAGAAAAAGATGGATAAACAAATAATCCTCTGGTTTTAATGAACACATCCATTATATCAGCAATAGTTATGGCAACAGGAATTACGTTCTTTGAGGCAGCATCTCTTGTGCCTTGTAAACACCTCAGCCTTCTGTCAGGGCCCCCGCTGGGGCTATTTACAGCTTCAATATTACAAGGTAGCTACTGTCTAATTATACACAACTGGATTGGTTTCTACCACTCAGGTCCTTGGTTAACCCTTAATAATAATTAATTTTTTACTGTTACGCTGTATATCAACTTAAAACTTTCAAGATGCTAAGGTGTCCCAGCAGAGTAGAAAACCTATTAAGATATCAAGACATGCATGCTTTGCAACTTCTGTTTTTGTTAGTGGTAAAAGGCTCCATAAAATAAAAAAAAAAAAAAAAAAAGAAGGAAAAAAAGAAAAGAGAAAAAAAGGGAGCAGCACAAAGTCATTGGAACTGCGACTTAGACTTATATAACAGCACTTGCAATGCAAGAGGCCTGTTGTCCTCATTTACTTTTAGGTTTTTTTAACAAAGAATTAGCCTGCATTCAGGACTTGGTTCCAACGTACGAGTTTGTTAATCAGATCTACATGAGGCAGCCAATATGTGACATGCAGCCCTGGCTCAGTTGATTGAGTTTTCCTCACTGCTAAGCTTGGAGGGATTTTATTTGTCCTGACAGCGGGGGCTGCAATCTTTATGTGGGCATTTATTTAAATCTTCTTGTAAACAGAAATGGCCAGCTTAGAGGAGATGAGCTGAAGAAAAGGGAATATCTGCTGCTCGCATAGCACAGTTCTTCATAGTGACGTCCTTTGGACCAAATGATCAGAATTATTCGCAGGTCCAGACTAAGAGGGCAGTTAGGACCTTCTGCTCAACCTGCACCCACAGGCTACACTTTTACACTGGAAAAAGGTGAAACAGTAGAAAAAAACTGTTGATCTATTTCTCCCAGCGTTCCTCCCTTTCCTTCCATAGCATTTGATCAAAACAATAGGCTGGGCTCTGCTTTCTTTGTCACAGGTTGTAACCAAGCAAATCAGGGAATATGCATTTCTCTCAGTCCAGGAACCATTCAGGGATACAGAAGAACAGCTGGTGAGAAGTGAATGTGGAGCCATTTGACAGGGAGGAAGATCTACCCCTGAGAGCAATTCGAGAGGAAATAAACATCAAAATGAATGACTTACAAGGCACTGTAACCTCATTTGTTGGCAAATTGAATACTCTTACCACACATATAAATATTCTTGAGCAGAGATCAGATCTTGTGGGCTCACAGCTATTAAAACAGCACAGTTTAGCAGCGTGCAAGGAGAGGTTGAACAAACATCTTAGCTGTAAAACTCATTAATGAGCCATCATAAAACAGTAAATTCAAGAGTATAAATGCCAGAAAATCAAGTCAGGTCTCACAGAATTCACACATGGATGAACAGAGGAAAGAGCAGGGAGAAGAGCACCTCAGACGGGGCGAAAATGCTCTGCTGGGTGAGCTGGAAAAGGACAGGATGCTCCTGCTGTACAGAACAGGTCGTAGGTGCTCTTCAGCAGG
>NW_009233003.1:42737-69894 GCF_000690835.1 Fulmarus glacialis
TTTGATAAGCTCAGAGTATAACAGAGTCCAAAGCTGAGAGCAGGTAAAAACTAGATGGACCGGTAGATTCATAGTACTATACCCAGAGTGGGACTGTGGTAGATCCTGGAATGAGAGACTGCTAAAACAGGAGGGCTCTCAGTTTCTCTTGTACATATCTTCAGGCTAAGGTTGATAAAATGTGTTTTCCTTTATCACCTAAAGCGAAAGGAATTAAAGGGAAAACAGCCTATTTTGCGTCTCTCCAGGAAAAGATTAAGAACACGGCTTTATTAGCTCTGGGAGTAATTTCTAGAACTCTGTGTTTTAACCAGGAAAATTATTACATTATTAAATAAACCTTTGGGTATTCATTTAAATTTGCTTTTCCTCCTTTACGCTTAAAGCTTCAACAACTGTAGCAAATGGATTTAGAGGTGTGTGTCAGCTCTGACAATGCAATTTACATGATGCTTGTGTTGCATCCTCTCTCTTTAAACCCAGGAGAGAAGGCTGTGATTAATTTAATGGCAAGGCTTCCTGCATTTATCAAAATGACTAAAGCTAGGTTTTTTTCCGTGGACACATGAACACGGAACGTTTATTGTCACATTTTCAAAAGGCATACTTTTTAGCGAGAATAGACTTTTCAACACACAGTTGCTGTATTTCTGAGCCTGGATCAGATAACTTTAATTGTACATTACTCATTTGCCCATACAAATGTGGCCACTGGATGTCTACACTGGTGGATGACTGTGATCGTATGCAAAAAGAAAACCATTACAAATTCAGCCTGATGTACCTGAAAATATGTAAGAAAAAACAGCTTTTTTTTACAGTTTCTCTGTCCTATGGATATATTCAGTTTCTATTTCTTTCATTCGTTACAGGGAGATACTGCAAGGCTTATGAGCCTCTCTAAGTTTGCTAATGGACTTATCTACTAAAGCAGGACCTTGAAATATGCATGTTCATTTCTCTGAACTAATATTCTTTGACATTTTCTTCTTTGCAAAACTGCATATTGCTTAAATTTGGTTAGCTAATTTCCAAAATAATTTGTTTTGGTTTTAATTTTTCATTTGTATAATGTGGGTCAGAGGTGACAAGAAAGAGTTTGGCTGTCCCTAAATATTACCTCACAAAATTTTGCACCAACATCCCAAGCAAAAGCTAGGGTAGAGGAAGGACTGGGACAGAAATAGCAAAAAAGCAGCTCCAGAGTGTCTGGCAGTGATACAGTGTGCAGCATTATAATGCCATCATACCCTCTCAGCATGCTGCTTTATATAAGTTGAAGCTGGTTTTTTGCTTTCTCAGTTGCAACTTACAAAGAGAAAAGAGTGTATGGTAGAGTTCTCCTATCTAACATTTAAATTCAAACTTTTCCTATGAAACTTCTTTTTTATTTTCTGGCAGAAAAGCTTCAGATGTTGCCATTTTAAATTTTTTTCCTCCGTCTCCTGCTTTTTCCTTTTTTTGCCTATGCCTAGGCAGGCTAGGTTTTAATATTTTCATTTGTACTTTTACTTTTCTCCACCTTTCCATATTCCATACATTTTTGAGCTTAGAAAGGTTACAGAGTGACAAAAGAATGGAGATACTGCAGAATTTTTACTCTGCAACTTGAAAACACTGCAGAATGTTTGAAAACTGGCTGAGCAGAAAGGAATGAGGAGATAAAAACAAAAATGGAAAAATATATTTTATTTTATACAGAGGCAACAGAGGAAAGAAGACAATAAGTAAAAATTCTGGTTTTGTTTTGAAATAGTACAAAAATAATGTTTTTGCTCCCAAATTTTTCCAAAATCTCTAGGTAAAAATCAACAATGACATTTATAAACAAAAATAAATCCATATCTTAAAAAAAGTTCTAGCACGAAGGGAACATTTGGTTGAAAACCCTTGATCCTTCCTACTGAAACCTCTTATTCCAGTAACTAATACCTAGATTTTCAATGACGCTCCTATTTCTGTGGCACCACTGTAGGTCCTTATCAGAGTTACAGTGGTCAGTTAAAACCATAACCCATCTGGTATATACTGGTATGGTGATGCTCCATCACCAGTATTTTAAGTGGATAAACTGTGGACCTGCATTACCCTCAAGCAAAAATCAAATAAAAACTTACTGCATAGTCTAATAAAATGCCAAGTCATAAATGCTTGAAATGTTTTATTGCTTTAAAAATTTATTGCTTGCACTGTGATTTAAGACACCAGCTGAAGATTCAGACAGTCTAATGTATGTATATCCTCAGGTTTTGTACAGGGTTCATCACTGCATTTTGTAAACTCCACTGGTTAATCTCTGTGTGGGACAGGTCAGGTCAAAACAAAATACAGCTCAATATCCCACTACATATCACGGGCCTTCGGCTTCAATAGGCCCCTGAAAGAAAAGGCTTGTCTTCAGGAATGTTTGGGAAAACAGAGAAAGTTTAAATAACCAGGTGTTCTTTAGGAGACTATTTCAAGCACAGTACATGGATCCGTGAGTCAGCCTTGGGGCTGGGTGGCGGGTGGCACAGGTATGGCTTTGCTCTGCTGTCAACCCAAGTTAATAGCCAATTTGGCAGCCTTGCTTCTCACTGACCATGGACGAAATCCTAGCTCCACAAAAGTCAGTGGTAAAACTCCCACTGGCATGAGTAGGGAGGGGTTTAAGTTATGCCTTCTGCGATGAAAGGCCAAAGTTTATACTCTTATTGTACTGATTAGAGCTGGGAATGAGATGCTGGCAAGTCTTCATTATGTTCTTGGCTTGGATTTTGTCTATCTTGTCTGCCATAGTCCTTCATTTGTAAAATAAGTGTAAAATTGTCTACTTCACAAGGATCTTCACTGCCTTAAATTTATACTCTGGAATGAAAATGGTTTTGTAAATGCAAAGTAATAATAATCATAAGAAAATTTTGAATTCTACCCTCAGTGTTCATATTTATGTAGCAGCAGGCTGAAAACACCACAAGATAAAAAACAAATATGGACCTCCAGAAGTCAGTTTAAACCCCCAGCCAGTGCACTCCCTAGCAATATTCCCCTATTGCTCTGCTGGGTATTGTCAAATGATGTGACAATAAACAGAGGCACTGGAAATGGAGCAATAGCAAAAAAAAATCAGGAGCTCTTCATTGCCATATGAAAAAATATCCCCCAGTGTTTCAAATAAATTCGCATCTCATTGAAGTCATCTTTCTATGAGATGTATTAATATATTTTAAAAAACAAGCTCTTTGCCACACTGCAAGTTCCTTGTTGACTCATTTGGTGGCCCCTGACAGAGCATCAAGAGAGCTTTATTTGGAAGGACACTGGGGGGGGCAGATTAAACAGGCTTCTGACTGCATTCAATTTTCTCTAGTTTGGGGAGATTTTGCACCTTTCTTGGAGATTGTACCAGCTGGGATTAGCACATTCCATTTCCTGCACTCCTCATAAGGCTGAGAACTAAAGAAAATTAAAATAAAGGTCAGTGAACTTGGCTACGCTTTTCTCTTGCTAAAAATTTGTCCATATGTTTGCTGCTTTTTGCTTTGATCACATCTTGTTTTGGCAGGCTATACGTACGTGTGTATGTGTAGGACTTTCATGTTTTTCCATTCCACTGCGTAACCATTGTGTGGATTCATTAGGATTCAGCCCACTTCCATTCACTTTTGTATATGGAAATAATTTATGTTTAACTTTGCTTTCAGTCTTTCATCATATTTGCTCTTACTTAATGACTAAGGATAGCTCAAGGTGCCCCTTTTTCTGGCTTTCAGTTGGTGGTGCCCCCTTGCCCCTTGTCCCCCAGGAGAGATGTCCTCTCCTGCCTGGGCTGCAGGGCCACACTGTTCTGCCCGTCCAGCTGTGGCCCCACAGCCTGCTGCGGCACATGCTCTGCGGTGCCCTGCAGACATGCACGCATGCACACCCCACGGGCTTACCGAGCAGGCCCAGTGCCAAAGTTGCTGTGTGGGAAATCATCTAGAGCCCCTGTGGGAGTCTCCTTTCTGCCAGCCCTCAGTGTCAGCGGTGGGATTTTGGGGGCAGGACACTTGTCTCTTTTGTTCTGGACCAAGGGCACCAAACCCGTGTCACCCAGCCCATCAGTCGGTCACTTAGTAGTTAATTTGGGTCATTTGAACTGACTGGATTTAAATCAGTAAAGCAATTGTCACTACCAACTTCCTGAGCCAACTGCTAATCTTTACATATTTATACACCTGTTTTTTCTTATCATAGTTCTAAAAAAATACACAGAGGACTTTTTTTATATACCAACACCCACCTCTTGGAACAGATCTGAGATCAGGCCTGACAGCTTTAAACTCTACCTGCTGGCTTATGTACATGCTTTGGAAACCATGTGGCAAATGCATGAACAATTTCTATCGATGAGCTTTCACTGTTAAAAAAACCCCCAAGTGTAGGGCAGAGGAGGCAGCTCCTCAGCAGTGCCCGCGCAAGCCATGGGGAGAGAGTGAGCCTGAGGGCTACCTTAACAGCCACCCGCAAAGCCTATGCAAAATGTTCATCCCGGGGCCCAGGATCATGGCACACGCCGCTTTGCTTGCCTGCAGTACACCACCCTTGCCATTTAATTGTGTGTTCAGAGGCTTTTTGCCAATTCCCCATCAGTGTATCGTAATGAGGTTCAGCTTCTGTTTGATTTCCACAATGAGTCTGAGCAGCAGAGCCTAGGAGAAGTCAAATAAGGGCAGATACTTTATGCAACCGGATCTGAAGTACGGCTGAGCTCAACTAAACCTAGAGGGGACAGCAAAGAGTAAAACAGCTTAAACTGGTCAGGCCTTAGTGCTTTTCTTCCTCCTGCCTCTAATTCCGCGTTATAAGCATCTTGGGCCTACAAAGAGATTTACAGCATATGTCATTAGAGCTTCTTTTAATTTCCTTTTTTCTTTCTCACTAATATGTTTCAAGTTAATTTCAGGCTAAATCTCACTAACTCTGAGGCTCCCAAACCACCTCTGCTGTACTGCTCTGTGTAGGGGGACTTGCTCAAAAAGCTCTAACTTCTCATCTTCCCATTTCACAGTGAGTTCAGGCAAGTGAAAACTCATGGGAACTGTTCTCTGGGATATACCACACTACCCGAAACTCGTAACACAATAAATCTTGGCAACTACAAAGCATTCGGCTCCCATGGCTACAATTCTTGCTTCTTGCTTTATAGTGCAGTTCAAGTGAGCAAACTAATGCATGAATTTGCAATCTGTAATTCCTGCTTAGCTAAGAGATTAAAAAGGAAGATTAGGATCAGAGTGAGGGAGATTTGCAGGTATTATGGGCAGAGAAAATGTTAAATATTTGAGTAAGTAAAATACGTAAATGAATGTATTTAGAGTTTAGGGCTTTACTTAATTTAACATATGTCAAGAATACTTCCCAGTCAAAACCCCTGTCAGCAGTTCAGGGGTCAAATAACTACCCCTGAAAAACGTACTTCAGTACTGCAGGAGATTAGGAGCAGTTTGCAGACATTTTGTACTCAAGGCCTACTTACCCGCTTCGGTTCACGGAAAACCTGGCACCAGGCTGAGCACCATCTGTGAAGCTCTGCACAGCAGAGATCTGGTGAGGCACTTGGAAAGATGTCTATTTCTCATCACATGTATAATTTTTACTAGCAAACAGGCTGTGGGGAAACCTGCAAATCATCAAAACATATGCTACCAAGGGAAGGCAGGAAAAAACACTGCCCATGTTCTATTGCTCAGCTAGCCACTCTCCAAATGTAATATGGAAAGCGAGGTGAATCTCAAGGGGGCTGCTACCTAGAGCACTAAATACTGCAAGCATGAAAAGTAAAGCATGCATACAATAGAAATAGACCATTACCAACAGACTGTTCAAGGTGCTGAGGCAGGACTGGTGGTGTAAATATATTAGTGATCAAGAAAAAAAGAATAAGCAAGGATACCGAGGCATTTTCATTGGTACTGTGGGTGGCACTGTGGGACACTTCAGAGGGCATGACAAAGCTAAGGCAATGAAAAAATGAAATTAACAGGTGGAAAATATATACTGGGAGGAATTTTTGAAGCACTTGTGCTAATTGTTATGTTTTACAATAACAACACAGCGCATCAATCTGATCTGCTCATTAAAAACCTCTGTTTGGTCATAGAGCTGTGGAGAAAAAGCCAGACTTAGAATGCATAAGAAATGGAATAGAAAGTAATATCTAAAATTTTATCATGTCACTATATACAGCAGCACTGAAGCACCTTCACTTGGTATTCTGCTCTGCTCATTTTCCTGTGTCAGTTATATGGTAGAAATTAATAAAGATTCAGAGGCTAGACATGAACTAATACGTAACTGTCCTGACACTTCTGAGTTCAAGTGACAGGCTCTCCTTTTGACTTCTTGGTGAACTGATTAATGTAACTATTAATGAAAAGAAAATGAAGCTGAGTGACAAAAGGGTAATGCCATCTCTCTCTTCCTCATCTGTTGAAGAAATTATTTCTTCAATTTCATAAATTAAGCTATGGCGAACCTCTTTTCCCAGATCAATGAACACCCATGCTACCTCCATCTCCCCAGTCTTCACAGTTAAGGAACACAGCACTGAAAAAAATCATATGCTTCATATGCCCCTACGATGTTAAAACGTCATACTATAAAAAACTGTGTCAAAAAGCCACTGTTTTCACTGTGGACTCATGCGATGGCCTGCAGCATAGTCTTAGAAAGGGTGGCAGACAGAGCCTTAGTAATTGGAAACTGTGACGTAGATGATGGTGGTGATGCTGCACCACAGTGTGCAAAACTCGTGCCCTTTATTTACCACAGCTCTGAAGAATTCAGCTACGACAATCACATATATCAGGAGGCTTAGTGCAGTCAAGTGATAAATAGGGCAAATTGGGTACAGATCAAAGGGTCTTTCATAGCGTCCATTCACAGGCATGGGCAGACAATGGCTTGCTAAGTAAGGACATGGCAAGGCATGTGTGAAAAATGATCTCTCCGGGAATAATTCTACCAATGACAGATAATCAGAAATTTAAATGTTATTCTCATCTTCAGAGAGTTCCTAAAATAATGGAAGATGCATAAAACCATTTGTATTTGAAGAGAGAAGCTAAATAATTTAATATTATAGAGCAGGATGCACAGCACTGGACAGATAAATGATGAAGTCCCAGTGCAGTGTATCTTGTGCACTTGCCACACTAATTACAGATCAATTACTTCCCAGTTGTTTGCAACCTTATCAAAGAATAGTAAATTTACTGAGAGCAAAATGTGATGTCTTTTCATTATTACAGTAGATTTGCTGAAACAGCTCTGACGTTGAGATTAATAAAAGCTTTCCCAAAGGTAATATGATCTGTATTTATATAGTCAGAATTTTAAAAGCTGGAAACTTGATCCTAGACACCATCATAAAAATTTTTGCTTCTATTAATTGTTATCATGCAAACATCCTTAATACAGAAGAGGTGGAGGAAAGAAGAAATTGTGTCTGATGATAAACTGAAAGCTTGTTATAAAAATATAAATATACCTTCTGCCTTCCACAGATCAGATAATGAATGAAAGTAAAGTACAAAACCTGAGAAAATCTGCAATTCATATTTTAAAGAGGGTTACAACACTGAAAAGTAAGTGCAGGGGAACAAGGGATGACTTTCATAGAATGTTAGCATGGAGAGAAGAAAGCAGTAACCTACAAAATGTCAAAATGGCTGAAATACAGTTCTGTTCTTTGAGAAGAGCCATTACATACCGAAATACCTTGACTTTTTTCCCCCAGAATTTCCACTCACTGACTTGCTGTGTAAATCCTGAGAGCTCTCTTTGCATGAATTTGCATATCAGCAATATTAACTTAGACTCCCAAAAGTTGTTCTGAAAGTAAATTTATAAATATTTACTGATCCCAAGTTTTGAGATTCTGAAGAATTGTTATAATTGCAGTGTTGTTAGCTTTCATTCTTTTATGGCTTTTTGGAGGTGTTTTTGGCTTGGGGGGAGGTGGGTGGGGTGTATGTGAAAATCAGCCAGACTTGAGAGAAAATAGAGTTTATCTTGTAGATATCTGACTGCAATAATGTAATGCTTTTGTCATTATGACAACTGCTTAAAATATTGTAGCTGTTACTTGTTACTGTTCTGCTCCTCTGGGACAACCCAGGCACTCTTATCAGGAGTGGACCCTCCTATACTATCTATTACTCTAGGACATTTTAATGAACTAATGAGTTCAAATGAGCCTGAAGCCTAATTTTTACACTCTCCAATGGGACCATGGATATTGGGCTGCTAGTCTAAAGAAGCTGTAACTCTGGTCATATTCAGGAGGAGAAGAGATACAATTGGCCCTAACTGCTTTCCTGCACGAAAGGGGACAACTCTTGGGCTGCTCTTCAGCAGACAAACTCAGGAACTTTTTTCGCTGTGTGCCCTTCCTAAGTCTTGGCTTCTGGAGGAAAGACTTGGCACACAGGCTTAAATGGAGCTGGACAATTACGAGATCACGATCTCATGGCTCACTGCAGCACTCTCCTATTATTCAGACTAGACATCATTGAGTGTCAATTCTCCTAAGTGGAAATAGTGGCACTCCAAGATGGAGCAACATGTCAGGATGCCAAGTTGCTGGTGGTTCAATAAGACCAGTTCAAGTAACAGCAGTTTTTCTTCAGACCTCTTTATTGTTTGTTTTTATCAGCTCAATATTTTTTTTTATTCTTTCAGTCATAACGTATACAGTGGAGAAGTACAGGTTTACTATTTCTATTGGAGTTGGATCAGGTCCTCTATTAAGAAGACTCTTTCCATTAACCGACCACAGAGGTGACTTGTATTAAAACTAGCAATCCTGGGTACCATGGCTCTGAATGTTCAGAAAATAATAATGGAATGATTAAGATGTTTTTTGTTCCATGGAATGCTGCCACTTATGAAAGGCCATAAAAATTAATTTGTTAATGATGGTAAAGTGTTTTAAAGCAAAAAAAATACAATTTAGATCTGATATATTGAGCAATGCATTTTTGTAAAGAAAATTAATTAGGAAATAAAATTACCTATTATTTTAGTTAACATATATTCCAGAAAATAGAAAAAGAATAAGGTTCACTTCAGTCGGTAATTTTTTTTAATAAAAAATGGCAAATATGGCTTAATACGCCATAAATTTATGAAGGGGCAATTTCATCTCTTCAATAAATACAGCTTACTTTCAAATAAGTTAAAAGAATTCGATACAAAGATTCAAAATCTGGGAACCTTGAAACTCAGACTGTCTAATTCACATGGCTCTGACCATATTTTGTGAGGATATGTGGACCATGCTAGGATACTTCGAAGGAGACTTCGAAAGAAACTTCAGGGTGAATCTTCAGTGGATCCAGGTCCCTGCAATCTTCCTCAGCATTTCCTGTTTCATTTAAGCAAATCTTTCTCAGGGTTTTAGATCCCATTCTCAGGTGCCTGACACTTCTCCTGCACTTAATTCAAGCTTGCAAGACAGGATTTAACCCAAGAAAATACCTGAGCTAATGTTCTGAAAGATTGATTGTTGATATGTGCCCAAGTCTCTCCTGTTGATCTATCCCCTAAGGATCTGGTAAGGTAACCTTATCAAGGTAGCCTTAACCTGTGATTTCTGCTGATGAGTCCTGAATTTGAAAGACACTATGCAGTCATGGCTGAGATGTCATTACTAGGACTGCAACAACCAGTGGCAGTCAAGCCACTTGTGTCTCTGAAAGAGATGGAAACTAGTATTATAAATACTACATCAATATGCAGAAAAGGTTACTTTTCACTCTTGCCTAGCTGTGGAGGATGTATCTTACTTCAGGTATTCTCAGAGGGATTAATCACCTTTTGGGAACTAGAGCTTGTGTAAGGAACTGGGACTGGCAGCTTGTGCCAACTCTGCTCAAGGACCCTGAAGAGTCACACTAATTTCAGGGACTTAAGCAACACCATGTGCTGTCCTAATTAATTGTTAAAGAGCAAGTGTGGCTATCGACAATTTTCATGGCTTAGGATCACTCTTTGGTTAAATATCTTTCTTGCTTTAACTCCTACTTATACTTTGGAAACTGAGAGGTTTTGTAGGAAATGTGCAGTTCTGACTCCAGAACTGACACCAGTGCTTATTGAACTGGTTAGAGCTGTGTTGCATCTGGCCCACAGATGCTAGTAAAACTTATCACAAAAGAGAGCAATAGCAGGAGTTGCATAAAACCTGAGACAGACAACAAAAACCGTTGAAGGGATGATAAGACAAGAGAGGAAATAGCATAGAATAAGATTGTTTAACTAGGCACGAAGAAACAACAGTGAAAATGTGAAAGAGTTTTTCAAATAATTGCAAGGCACTTATGCAAATTATAGTAAAACTGGAAACTCTTTTCTTTACCTTTGCCCCGCAGCTTGATAGATTACAAGGAAGCACAAGTACACTCAGAACACAAACAAGGAAATCTTGATTCTCCTGGAGAGCAGCCAGCCTATGGAATTCACTGATGTGGCAGGTCCCTGAGTTAACTACTCTGGATATTTGGAAGATCTTTATAAACTTACGACAGCTCACAATATTTATCTGTTTGCAAATTAGAACAGCAATAAGCATAGTATAGAAGCCCTGTGAGCCAGAAGATGCTCTCTCTTATGTTCAATGCTCTTGGGGCATGTCCCCTGCTCGCACACAGGTACATGGAGTTCCTTCTGAAGGCTCTGGTGTGGGTTGTTGAATGAGGAGGAAAACCACTCTCAGTGGAACTGGTGCTATGATCCAGCATAGCAAATCCTGTGCCATTAAATCAAGGCTTTAAAGCGATTTCTCAGTATTCAGAGAGGCCTTTCCTTTTTAGGCAACAATGGAAAATAATCTGGATAGACCCTGACCCTTAACCCACAACAGTGAATATCTCAAGCGTGGTACAAGGGATCAGAGTTGTTCTTAGTGCCCTTTGCCCTTTAGTATGTCTGAAAGGCAAACTTCTTACAGAATCGGAGATAATCACTCCTGAATGCTTAGCACCCCTGGGGTTTCAGCCTTAGGGCACAGGGGTGGAAAGATGACCTCCTGAGGACCCTTCAGACCTTTTCCTTGTAATTCTATGATTCAAACTGTCAACTAGAGATATTCCAACGAATTCTGATCCGAACACAGGATGAATGTGACTTACATACCAAAAATATTGCCCAAACATTATTCATTAGTGTGTAACTTCTATTAATGAGCCAAGTTTCTTTCACTGATTGGTTTTGTCACTCAATATGCTAGAAGCATCTCACACAGCAGATGCTGATTCTGTGCGTGGCAGGGCCACTTCACACCCAGGGCACTGAAAAACGAAAGTTGTTCAGAATTCTCCAAAGTCTAAACAGAGTCTTTCATGATAAGCAGATGAATAATGGTCCAAAAGTCATAGATCTGATTAAACTGTTTCATACATTTTACCTATTACCACATTTCATTTAATCACCCTGCCCCAGGGTTTGTCCAGGATTTCTGGAGTTTCCCAGGTATGGGGAGGCCAGATGGAGAATTATTTAATCTGGGTGGAGGCCACTTGACTGCCAAAAGCAGTACGATTGGTATACCTGCATTTCACTTCTCTTCTGCAGGTTTTTTTTGTTTTTTTTTTTTTGTGTCACAGTACTCTAGAGGTCCTTAGTTTGGGGTATATGAGGAACAACATTTATAACTAAGCTGCCTTTTTGTGATAGAGAAAAGCTACATAGGACCAGCACTGACAAACACATACCTAGGGCCTAACGATTCAAGTCTCCAGAGGGGTGCTGTGCTCGTCACCCTTGCTTCCCTGCTGGCTTGCAGCATGTCCTGTAAATGATCTTCTGTAAGCAAAAATTTAGTCAGGAATAAGTTTTATAAGTGTAAGCGTTTTTTCTTCACTCTTAGGAAAATTAAAGGGCCTGACTTTTACAGTATTTAGTAGTGCAATTTGGCATGGCCCTAATATAGAAGGGAGGTTCCTCCCTTCCCTTCTTCCCTGCCCTGAAGTAGGTGGTTGTCAGACATACGTCATGGCTGTGATTGCTCTCTCTGGAGTGGATTGTGGCTGCTTCTGACAAGTCCTGGGTGTATACAAAGCAACTCTTCTGTAGCTCTCTGTGCTTTCTTTTCCAGATGGGCTTACAGAGTACCATCAAAAACTAAAGAATAGCCCACTTCCTCACATTTTCACAAGCAAGTTAAAAGCCTATGTATTTTTTTTAATCTGCCTGCACAAATGTCCTTCCAGGTAATGGAAGTGTGTGTGCCCTATCTTAAAGAGGGGAGCTCTTGGAAAGTTGGTCTTTTCAGAATTTAAGTCTTTAAATTCTGCCTCGTTCCTTGTGAGAGGCAATGGGAAGTGCTAGTACCCTCTGGCAGTCTCCAAGGAGTAATTCAGAGGACCTGCATGAAGCTCTGAGGGGAGGTTCCCCCTGAAATCCTAGAGAGACAAGTGGGACTTGAACTGTCCCAATGGGACCCAAGGTTTGTAGGGTTCACTATCCTGGGGTCTGTTGCTGTGAACTTTCACTTGTAAATCTTTTTACCAGAATGAAAATCACTTTAGAATTAATATAATGTAATTAGAAAGTTGAATATCCCTCAGCTCTCTACATTAGATTTACGTATTAAGTTACCAAAATGGACCAGTGTCCAGTCAGGACAGCGTTTTCCGGACTCCTGACTCACTGGTGGTCTGGGGCTGAAGTGAACTAAGTAATAATGTAATAATTCTTACAAATTATTTAACAAATATTAAATTATTTTCTTGAAAGGCTTCTTCTGCCACTGCTGATTTGTATCATGGTGCCTGAAGTGCTCTGCTTCCATTTAAAGCTTTTTGTGCCTAAGCCTCTGCCTTCTGCTGCCCTACCTGTCTTGATCTTTTTGCAGCTGCCACTTCAGAATTTGAAGATAAGGGGCCATCTGACAGAGCGGCATTTTTTTTTTCTTTCCATGGCCATTAACGTTTTTTCTTTCTTAGTGCCTTTTTTTTTTCTTAAAAAGGTACCTTTGTCTATAGCTTCCTGCTACAAGTTCAAGGAAGAGACATTTATCTATTACCTTACTGCTGCACTGTGAAAGTCATGAATTATGTTCATCTACCCAGATAGATTTTCACCCTGCTTTCAGTAGGTCTCCATTAACCCGCATCTGCCAAATTAAACTGACAGGTTTAGAAAAACTTGACACAACAGATTCTAAAATTAGGTCTGCTACAAAAATCAGAGGGATTGAGACCGTGGTTTCCTCCCTCTGTGCAGCTTCAGTTGAATCAGAGTGACATGATAATACAAAGAGGTAAAAGGGAGAAACAGTGTTTCAGTCCTTCTTTATAGCAGGGTTTTGTTATTCTTGCTTTAAATTTCAGTGACAAAAGTGGTTCAGAAATCACTAACAAGAGTTTTCTGACATAGCTGTGCCTTGTGTTCCTTTACCGAGGGCTTTATTCCTTTTTTCTTTTTTTTTTTTTTTTTTTTTTTTTCTTTTTTTTTCCTTTTTTTTTTTCTTTTTTTTTTTCTTTTTTTGACTATTCTGAGGACTTCCAAGGACAGTATATAAAGCAATTGTTGGGAAAGAACGGAACATCATTTTAAAGAGAAATTGTCAAGCTTAATTGGCCAAAAATTGACACGAGCTAAAGTTCCAAAAAATTAAATCCCTACAGCCAGTGTTTGTTCACCATGAAGTGCAGTCAGGGAAATCAGGAATAATATTTTTAATGGATTTTGGCCACAGTTCCCAAATAATCAGCTGTTTCAGCTGAAGTCTTGGCAGGGAATCCACCAACAGGCTTGAAAACCTTCTGCATACTGAGAGCACTGGGGCGAGCCCCGTGTTTGCCTGCTGCCTGAGGACCCGGGGCAGAAACAGTTCCTGAGGTCTGGTACAACTCTGCTGGAGGTCTCCTACTGCCAACCAGTCAGAAGTGTTGGTCTGGTGCCTAAACATTTCAGGAAAGTCGTAGAGATCTCAGCTTTTCCTCTTTTCAGCTCCCCTTTGCAGGAATTATTTGTTTAAAGAAAGAAAAAAAAAAAAAAGAAAGGAAAGAGAAGAAAACGGATTTTGGCGAACTACTTGAACTGGAGTATACTGTTGTGTGTTGAGCATAGTGGTATGTGTTGAACATGAACTTACACTTCATTGCTGTGAAACATCAGGTCACTTCAGAGAGAGTCTTTGCAACCATGCAAGAGGGAAACAATATTATAACTAAGATTTACTGTCTTCAGAAACTAAAGGAAACAGGAGCTGGCATAGCAAACGCAGGCTACCCCAAGATTACACACACTATTTTCTCTGTATTGAACTTCCTCTCATAAAACTCCAGAAGGATTTGCTTGATAGGAACCCTGGATTAACAAATGTATAATGCCAAATCTTGCCCTTACTCAACATCTCTTAATTTTTACCACAGAGATCTTTATGGAGCTCCACTGCTGAGGAAGCCTTTAAAATCTTCAAGGAAATGCAAAAGATGAATAATTTTTCTTTTCTCAAAACTTGGAAAACACTAAAACAGGCAGCACTGACTATATAGAAATTAATATTTAATACAAAACAGTGACTCTTAATTTTCCTTTCTGAAGGTGAAAATCAAAAGCAAAGAAGAAAAATGGGAAAGTTGCTATGTCACAAGCCACAGTTTGAAATAGAATTTCTAAACAAATTTTTTCTCGTCGGGTGTCCAGGGAAGACTGCCACCATACAATGCCTGGTCCAGTTTGCAGAAAGCTGGGCCTGTTTGTTGTTTTCTTGCTTCAAGGCCTACTGAGATTACTAAATCCAGGGGACCCAATTAAGCCTCCCCCTTCCGATTGTTTTCTGGTGTTGCTGTTTTACAGTTTCTAGAGAGGCTGGGACCTGGAAATCTCGGTACATCTACCTAGAAAATTGTTTGGCAGGTTGTGTTTCTGAGAAGGTGAAATCCATCACTTCATAGAGGGCCAAACGGAAGCTGCACTTTGGAATAGGGAAAATACCTTTTTATTCCGTAATACCACTGCTTTCACTAAACAGCAGTCTTGCACTGTTCTTCACTTAGGGTGATCTTTAATGCACTTTAGCATGTTTATATTTTGTATTAACTCATTGTCAACATTTAGTTAGTTTTACAGGATTTAACATTTTATAGCAATGACAAGACCTCATGTTACCATGTGGTTTCACTGCAGTTGGCTACGTTGACGCAAATGTCTGCAGCCCAGACATTTTAATATTTTAAAATGAATGTAACACATGTTACAGGCTATCGGAGTGATTTTAGGTTACTTTCATCCTAAACAAAATATTAAGCTGAACTATCTGGTGGTTTCTTTATCAGACTCCAAATGAATAACAGCAGCATTGAGCAAACGAGTTTTATGTTGATGTATGTTGCAACACAGTCTCACTGGACTTGTTTCTCTGGGATCACCTGTAAATCTAACATTTTCCCCTGGGTATTTCTAAATACTAATAAAATCTTTTGGAGTTCTGCCTCCCCTTGAAGAACTATAAGAAATTTTGATTTTAAAACAATAAATCTCCACTCAGCAGATCGGTTTTCGTTTGGTTTTTTTTTTCCCAAAATGAGTAAGGACTGTGTTGGAGATTTTATTTTGGTCAGAGATCAGTGCCAAAACCCTAGCAATTCATTATAATAATTTAATAAAACATCTTTAAGAGCAGATTCTTCTGTGTTATCTTTCTCAGTGGCCTGTCACACACCATACTACATTATAATATGTGCAGATCTCAGTATGTGCACAGGTTTTCTTGTGCACCTGCATATGTGTAACTTTGTCTGCATAGATGTGCATGATTTATCTGTTTCTCAAACAGGGTTGCACAGGACCAAAAGTAGATCTTGCACGAAGAATATGCTAACAACCCCTAAAACAGTTGAGATTCAGACCTGTTGAAGCCAGAATTCACAAAGAGGGATTTTTTTGTTGCATAATCTGTATCTCTGTATTACTGTGTGGTAAGGACACCTTTTTATAGCCCACAGCATTTTTTTATTATATATTTTATTTTACTTTTTTTACATAGCCATATTTTTCTATGCAAATGTTATGAAAGCTATACACAATAGGTTTATTTTACTATTCAGTTAATTTAAAACTCCTGTGTGCTGGTCCAATTTAAACAACTGTAGGAGATCAGACTGAAACAAACAGAAAAAAATTACTTCCTCCAACGTTGACTTTCAAATTGGTTGAAGGACCCCAGAGATTAAACGATGGATGTTTGGTATCTCTCTGTTAGGATCATTTTTTATTTTTAATGGAAAATTTCTGACTGAGACAAAAAGGCCAAGCAAGTTAGTGCCTAGCAAAATATATCTCATGTGGATAAGGCTATGGGAAAATAAAAAATCCCAAGCATCATACAGCACCTCAATCCCTTTACATGAGCCAAGCATCTTTGAAGCTAGTAGTAATTCATCCATCTATAGATCTACATCTGTTAGCTTAATAGGTGACACAAGGCTGGATTTTAAATGAGTCTAACCCAATAACCAGACTTATGTAATAGGCTTTTCAGGAAGACAGAGAAGGAAGCCTTAATGTTAAGAAACCCTAGCTCAAAGTATCAGTTCCAGTAGCTCCAATGGCTAACATTAAACCTTTCTGCCTGTCTGTCAGTATAACTTTCCTTTGTATTTGCTTTACTTTGGCTATCACATTTGCACTAAGGCTCCTTTTGCCCTGCCGTTAACCTATGTGAATGCACAGGTGTGTGCATAATACATGAACAAAGAAATACTATTGTTTCAAAGAACTTCTTTCTCAAGGTTGTTGCTGCAAAAAAAATGAACATCACATGCAACTATTTTTCTTAATTACTCCCAAAATGTTACTGATATTATGTGCCCCACTCTCTGTCACTCAAACTACATTAAAAAGCATAGTAAGGAGTAAGTTTCCGTAACTTGGTTGTTCACAATAAAGATTGTATCTTGTTTTCTTTTACAGGGCTGATCAGGCAGAACATGATTTTCTCTTCCAGTACACTGGTCTAACTCTATTGACTTCAGAAGAATTACCCTTGATTTATTCTAGTGAGAGATGAAGAGGATGCTGATTTTCTACCTTAGATGAGCTGCTGGCACAATAGCAGAAATATTATATGTGTTAGAGAAAAAAATACGGTGTGCACAAGCAGAATGTCCCACACAACTCAGTTAGTTTAACTTAAGAAATGTTTTCTCTCAGAAAATGCCAATAAACTAGAGCAACATTTTATTTAATGGTGTGGAAAAATTCCACAATATAGCCATATGAGAAATGTATTTAATTTTCTTTTTTTAAGCAAGTCAGCAAGTAAGGCAAGAGTGCATATTACTAAGTTTGCTAGCACAGCCTAGAAGAGCATATTGAAAGATCCCCTGTAATGCACAATTGGACGCAAGGCTAAGATGGAGTGCTTTGTGCAGCTGCAGAGCACTTTGCTGAACTGATTGGTTTCAGATGCTGTGAATCTCCAACCTTGTTATTGGCAGACATTAAAACAACAGTGTAAACCTTTTGTCTCGTATTCTGTTCTGATTATACAGGACATGGTAGGACAGAATAAACATAGCAAGGCATCTTGGCATTGGAGATAGTTTCAGCGATAAATACAACCCTGGCATAGGGAGGCACAACTCTTGTTGACTTCAGTCAGTGCTACGCTGGATTACTCTCAGGATGAGTTTGATCCTCAGTCTCTTTCTAGTAATGAGTGCTCTGGCAAGAGCATTAAGCACTACAAGCAGAGAATTAACAGCTCCAGTGTTATCCATGTTGTCAACAGACATGGAGAGCAAGCAGGGGGCAGAAGGAAAATATTGTGTGTGCTTTACTGGTTTGCAAATATACACTGATTAAATCAGCAGCAACACACTGACAAAGTTAGGACTTTTTTCTGTTCTCTTGTAACTGTACATAAATAATACATATTTAATACAGTTTAAGGCATTTATTTAGATGCATTAATGGCAAGGGAAAGTAGGTGGTTAGATAGCAAGGACTAGATGTGATGCTGTCTTTGAGAGGTATTCACAGTGCTGAAAAACATTTCTTACACGAAAGTTGCAAAGCAGCATGTATCCTATCTTGAAAATAGATTGTAAATATCTTAACATGAATAAGGAACCTCATGTTGGCAGTACAAGAAGTCTGGGAATGTTTATGTATGTTCTTGTTAAAACTCGTGTGTTTAATTCCTGTCTGAGCTCCAAGTAAAGCCTTTCTGTTCAATATGATTTTATTTCATGACAGGGCAAGGAGGGCTACACTCGGAAAGAAAGGACTAAATTTTAATAACCTCCAAACAGAAAAAAAAAGATATTGAGACAGAAAAAAAAAAAAGGAGCCAGCAGCAGGCATCAAATGAGACAGAAAGAAGTAAAAAAGAAATTGGCAGCCAGGGACGGGAGAGAAAAGAATAGTAATAGGCATAGCAGGTTTTCAGAGACACGTCCTCTCTCTCTCTTTCTCTCTCCTCTCCACCCTTAGCAACGAGACCACTTGCACCCACCCCTGCTCCTGGTGCATCCCCCTGGCCTGGGTCCAGTGGGACTTGGACCAAGCTGGGGGCCAGAGGGAAGCACAGGAGAGGTAGCTCAAAGGGTGTTGGCTGCTTCCCCTCCTCTCTCGAGTGCTCCTTCCCCTCTGGCATGGCAAGTGGCTGTTCTTTGCCCACGAGAGCCTATGCCCAGAAAAGGAAGGTCTGGGTATCCCACTTGACCAGTGATGTCAGTTGGGGAGGCAGCACCTGTACCACCAGGCCTTACCCACTGCCACTGAGCCAAAAAAATCTTAGTCCCAGAGAGACCTGTCTTTGAATTTTTGTGCCCTTCCTGTCTTCCTCCCTCTATTCTATTTGCTCTTTCTTCTTTTCTTTTCCTATATGTTTCTTAGAGCATGGGCGTGATCTTTTCCCCACATTTCTGGAGCACCAGACACTTTTTATGACGTCACGTAAACAACAGTCTTATGAAAAGTCCTTTTGTGGAGTGTGGAGGATGGCTTGAATCATTGTTTTTTTTTTTTCTGGTGTTAATCACAAATTCCCCCCTGAGTTTTGAGCTTAGACGACTATGAAAGAAATCTGAAGGCTGCTGTTAAAACCCTGTGCTCTACCTACACATGGGTTTCTGATTGAAGCTCAAGGAAATCATATACTGAAGACAAAGGCCATTATACATTTTCAGACAGAGAGAATATAGCCCTAAGGTTTGTTACATTGTAACACCTGAAAAGAAATGGGCTTCCAGGTAGTTAAGGTTTGTTTCTGAGCTAGATGAAGCTATGCAAGCTATAAATGACCAATAAAGTCTTTTCAGTATAACTGCACTAGGAAGTTATTCCGGTTATGTCTGTGGACTCAGTTTTGTGAGTTTATCTGTATAAATGGTTTATAGAAATAAATGTCACATTCCTTGGTAAAATGAGAGATACATGGAGCTTCTATTGTGAATAATGAGAGCTTATCAGAGATAAAAGAACTGATGAATTATAGCTATAGTTTCCATATTTACTACTGCAAGCTCTAATTTTTTATCCTATCAACAAGTAAACTGTGAAGGGATTGATTGATTTCTGATAAAATAAGAGCTGATAAAAGCCCTGGTGCAGAATGAAGTATATTTGCGTTGTTTATAGCATGCAATTAGTTTTTCTCCCTAATCTCCTGACCTTCGTTGCTGCTACTAACTCAAAACTATCCTCTCAAATGAAGTGACACTGCAAAGCAAAATATGCACTTCTTCCTGGCAAAGGTGATATAGGACCAACCAACATGAAAATATGTTTTATCCTAAGCTATAGGTCTTCTGCCAAGTTACAGAAGCATAATTCCCTTGCTAGTCTTTTCTTTAAAGCAAAGGAAATTTAAAGGAACTTGCTGACAGTAGCTTCTGAGCTTCACCTAAACTAGTCCATTTTGATGCAGTGGAAATCAAGCAACGTACAGTGTGTGAAGAAAATTATAAACTTAACCTTGAGGTACTCATTGATTCAGAGAATGGTTTTTGGAAGGTTTCTCTAGAAGTCATCTAGTTCAGCCTCTCCCCTGAAGCAAAACTAGCACCAGCTGTAGATCAGGTAAGGCATGACTTTGCCTAGTCAAGTCATGAAAACCTCCAAGGGTGGAGATCCTAAACCCTCTCACCATTTCAGTGCTGCACTTACGATCTTTTTTAGGAATTTTTCCCAAACATTTAATCTAAACTTCCCAGCTGCAGTAATCTGAACCTCCCAGTTCATTGCTCCTTTTGATGTTATTTTCTTCTAATGGAAAGAGTTTGGGTCCATCAAATCATAAATTCTTTTCCAGCAGTTGTAGACTGCTATCAGATAACCTCCACGTCACACTGAACAAGCCTATCTCTCTCAACTTCTGCTTGAAGATCGTGTGCTCTAGGCTCCTAACTATCTTGGTAGCTTCTGTTTGGCAGTCTTTCTCCTTACCCCTCTTGATCTGGACCCCAAAACTGGACACAGTATTTTAGGTGTAGCCTCACAGGGGCCACAAAATGATGTATAGTAACTCCTCTTGATCCGCTGACAGGCTCCTCTTAATAGGCAGTGTGCACTTTCCCTTTTTTGTGATGTGGTTGCAATTCTGGTTTATAGTTTGCTTAGTATTCACTGCCATTTCCAGGCATTTACATCAGGGCTGCTACTCAGCTAGTCAGTTCCAGCCTGTATTTGTGCATGAATTAGGCTTTTATGTCTGTGTGCAGAATTTACACTTCTTGAACGGCATAAGATGTCTGTTGACCAATCTTCAAGTTTCTTGAGGTCCATTAGGACTGAGGTTTTACTTTCCAGCTTAATAATCTCTTCCTCTTATTTACTATCATTCACAAATTGCTTTCTTAGAATCCAAGTTACTGATTAAATTACTGAAGAATATAGGCCTCAAGTCTGTTTGTTCCTAGCTGCCAACTAGGTACCAAGTTTTTGATTACTACTAATTAGGTTGACTTCCTTGTTCAACAACAGGCCCATGTTTTCTCCAAACTTCCTTTCGCTACTAGCACACTTACTATAGTTACATTATCCTCTAAGTCTAGACCTGGGTTTTGTTCTACCTGAGCTTTGGCCTTCTCTCTAAGCACTTTAGCAAACAAATCTTATATTTTACCCAAACACTACCAGTGGCTGAGGCATGTGACATATTTTTTCTAAACTGTTTTCCCCGTTATATCCCCATAATATCCCCAGGGTTCATTGGTCTTGATCCAAAGACCACCAAAAGACAAGCCTCTGATTTCATACCAGAGCTGTACCATCAAGAAGCTCCTTTATACAGGACACAATCCTCCCTCCTCTTCTTCTGTCCCCAAAGAAGACTGTGCCCATGGTGCATGTGCTGTCCCAATCAATCTCTGTGACTGTTCTCACACTGTAGCCCCGCAACCAGTCATGACCTTGCAATTCTTCCTGACTGTTACTCGAGCTCCCTATACTAACATAGAGACACTAGAGTTAGGTCTCAGAATACATTTGCCTCAGCACAGACTTGATTCACTGGCCAGCAGACTCTGTCACAGAAATACACTAGCTGTGGCAAAGCTAATCAAGAAGCTGATCAAAGATCTCTTGCTAGAGAAACATACTAAAGGAGAAACAACAATCTGTTTTTAACAGACAACTCTGATCATTCAGAAATAGTCATTGGCCCTGGGTAATGGTCAGTCTTGATCCTGCAGAGATAGCAAATTTTATAATGTACCCACCACTAATACTACAGGTGGCTGAGGTATGGGACACATTTTTCTAACCTCCTTCCCTTCCCCCTTAGGTCTCTATGTGCCAAAACTTGAGAGCAGACTGCCTATCACTTGGATAACGATAGAGTTATCATTAAGTCACAGCATGAACCAGCCCTACCTTGTGTCTGGGTTTCATTCAGTGACCCCACTCTGATAATGATTTCTACAAGTAGAATATACAGAGTGCAAAACAGTTTCTTCTTCTTTTGCTCTGTGTTTACTGGCCATTATATTCAGCTTCCTCACTGATATTTCTATTATTTCACACCTTTATTTCCTTTGGTACTCTTGGATGAGTTTTATCTGAGCCATGTGATTTGCTATACTTTAATTATAGGAGGTGCTCCCTTGGATTCACTGGAGCAATATGTCCATCACTCCAGTATTTGCATACTTGTCTGCCAAGGCAATTACTCTCCAAAATCTCTCGGAGTCCCTCTTTTTTATCCATAACTCTTTTGGCCACCTGTCCTATTGACAGTGCTCCATTCCAGCATGTCATTGTAGCCACAGTATTCTGCATGATAGCTTCTCTGTGTTGCTCTCCAGTTTCTTCACAAAATCTGTCAGGGTGAGTGAGGTTTGCTCTGGTCTACGCTGTCTTGGACAGACTCTCTGACAACTGTTTCCTAATTATTAACCTATTCACTTCAGCCCAATCCACCGAGCACATTGTAAAGAAGAACAACTTCTACAAGCATTCCTCCTTCTTCTCAGACAAATTGTTCAGAATAGCTGCTTTTTAGCCACTTGCTCTATAGATGTAACCGTATGTGGGGTCTGGTGGTTTGTGGTTTTCATCCCAGCAAAGAAATAAATGAAAGTTTGACTCACTCTAAACTGTTGTTGGCACCTATTCAAAGGTGATCACCTGGCCCAACTTAAGTAAGGATTGGTGAAGACTTAGTAGAAACATGTTCATTTATATAAGTAAACAAATCCTTGAAGTAGTTTTTTCAACTGTTGTCATCACTGCTGTGGTTTGCAGACTGATTTAGCTGCTATTCATGGACTATTGATGTTCCTCTCTAAATTGTATGAAGTTGTAAACACAGGAGCATTATCACCTTATTTTCATCAGACAATCCTCAGCGGTACTTAGATAAATTATTTCTTTTTAATGTGAACTCTGATAAAAGTACACAAACCTCATCTTTGTCTGGCATCAATTATTCTACATTAGGTTGAGAAGAAAGCTTCAGCTCCTGTCACATGGTGCATCACAATGTACCAACACGGAGAAAGTGCCTCACAAGCTTACACTATGTTTGTAAGTAACTTCTCTTAACCATCTGCTTTTGGTTATTGACAGAGACGAGACACTGTGCTAGATGGTTTGGTCTGATCTAGCAGGACTAATTTCACCTTCTTATGTTCTTGCCTTCATGACTCAAAGTAGAGCCTAAAAGGGTCATGCAAGGTCTGCTACATACACTCTGTCTTACCATGGGCAGCTGCTTGCAACCTACTGGGTTGTGCTCTACTTCCTAGGTAATCAGCTCGCTCTCTGTAGAATTATGATTTTATGAGGAAAAAAAAATGTGTGAATGAGAAGCCAAATTTACTCCTGTCTGTGTTAAAGGTGACTGAGGCCACAGTAGGAGAAAAGCTGCAGAACTGGGGAGAGTGGCTGCAGTGACAGAAAATGGCATACATTGTTCTGCTGTCCATGGATATAGGGGGGAGTTAGAGAAGAGGCTGAAAAGCAGTGCCTTTTGGTAAAAGGGTGCTGTCAGCATGATCAATAGCTGTAGTGGCAACCCAAACTCCTGTGGACTACTAGCAACAAACACAAACTTTCTCCATTCAGACAAATTCCCCTGGGGATAAAGGGTCTGTTTGGCTTAAAATATGCATTCTTCCTATTTCTCTGCACCTGTTGTGTGAAATAGTCAGTATCCCTTCTTCATACTATACTGCAGGTATATCATTCGACTGTATTTAGATAAATTATTTTTTGTAATACTCAGATATATTGATTTGGGAAAATAAGTCTACTTGTAAAACATAAAAATGCAAGCCAAACAATTTCTTCCCCCATTAACTTGATAGGTGGCTGTCGATCCTCAGGTTTTCTTATTTAATATAATACTGATTTATTGCTTTATGAAATGTTTATGTTGTGACAGTCTTCCCCTATGGATCTCTCTAGTGCATATCACAAAGTCTGCTTAGCTTTTGCACAGTGTTCAGGATTGTCCTTTTATACCAGAAATAGCGAGCATCGTTTGTGCAACGGAGTAGCTCATGCTTTATGATGGTTTAGGGCAATGTGGAGTGAAGGTGGCCCAACTATAAAAGCATTCAGTTTATCTGCTACAAGGTAGTCTATCATACAGTATGTTGCATTGTCAGCAATATTATGTTTCATGCACTGAGCTGACTGTGCCTACCCATTCTAGCAAAATGTTTAAATACCTATAGAAAAACTGGTATGTTTTTGTATCTCAACACACCACCTACAACTACAAAACCTTAATATTCTTTGTTATGTTTTCTCTTAAAATACCTGTGAAATGCTTACTGGATTTTAGAAACGTTAGTTCAACAACCCAAGGACCAAGTGTTTATCTACTGAACAGATACAGGTACTATGAAAAGTTGGACGTGCTTATAACAGGTGACCCAGAAAGTCTGCACAAGTTTCTAACAGTATCTACGCACTTCCTTTTGTCTTGTCTACCTGGAGCAAGATCTCTGCGTACGCTACTGAACAGCTGATGCAGCTGAAGACTTACTTGGATATGATTTGAGCTGGTGACCGTTGCCTGTGAGCATTCACCTTCTCTATTCTAACACAAGCTACAAGTCAAAACTCACCTGGGGTCAGTTTTTGAAAAGAAATAACTTACACATTTCCAGACTTGGATGTTCTGGAGGATTTGCAGCACTGCTTTCTTCTTTCACTCCCTGACTGAAGGATATTAGTAGTGTGGAGGAAAGGTTTCCTACCTCTGTATTCCTCTGTAGATACATAAAGGGGTCCCAGCTCCAGTGGCCACCTTCTTTAAGCACAAAATCCTCAGGAAAAAAAGTACTTTTTTTTCTTTTTTAACAAAGAAGCAGTCAGCTGATAGCTGATAAACACACAGTGGACAAATAGCCGGCTCAGTGTACCGAGACTCTTGCCATGGTAGTAGCATAGGTTTAGAATGTGCAAGGGTATATTTATTCACTGTGGCTAGGAAGAAATGAGTAAAAGTAACACAGAGACTAATTTTGTGCCAGGTAGACTGGTATCTTTTTTGCTGCTATCTAGTCTATTATTGACTAGATCACATTGACTCTGAGGCTTCAAACACTGTAATTCATCAGACAGATGCTGACTAGCTACTTGTTCATTGTTTATTTATGAGCAGGGAAAGATTTCCAAAGGTGTTCAGATAATTTAGAATCCAGCAATCAATATGTTTTTTTTTTTTTACAAAAAAGGTTACAAAATAATAAACCTAAGTTAAATTATATTTTGTTGTATGAGAGAGAAAAAAATGAACCCTCAAGGGACAAACAAACTGTTGTTACTGAAGGAATTACCCATTCAGGATGGGATTAGCTGCCTAACTCCTCATTAACTATTTATCAGTTCCTTGGAAGGAAAAATCTACTATACAGTGAATTCCCATCAATATTTAATATAACAGTGCCTGGAGCGCTGGACTGAGTTTCTTACTCGTGCAGACGGCATAAGCAAAGTGTATACTGCCACATCTCTTAATGTGGGAAATCTCAGATAAATCCCAAGGCTTCTTCCTTTTGTTATGGTTTACTTTATATACTTCTTAGAATTGTTAATGACCTGTTGTTGAGCATTTCTACAGGGTTCATGCCAGTCTTTTCCTTTCACACACACAGCAAGTGCACTTATTGATCATCAAGCAATTTCAACTGAAAGCCAAAAATACACCATATTGACTTAATGCTACCATCTTCTGGTTTGGAAAGTATCTTTGCTAGCCTCGTTAGCTGTGCATTTGTTTAAATTTTTTGATGTGATAAAACTATCATATCTGAGGTTTCTTTGTCTTACTGCCCTAGATTTGGTCGCTGATATGCAAAACGCACACTATAAAAATAATTGGGCCATCTTCATTAACATAATTTTCTTTCAGTTTCAGAATCATCCATCATAATCAGAAAACTTCACCAAAAGCTTGCTAGCTCTTTTGCTATTTCTATACCGCCTGCCTGCCTGTCCATTTCCTAATTACAGATATTCTGCCACCACAGTTAAATTTACAGCTGCCAGATTACAGGTAAATTCATTTTCATCACACTTTTAGCCAAGCCTCAGTTCTCAAGCTCTTCCATTTCTCACTGTCCACAGCCAGTTCCTGACCTCGCATGACACTGAAGCAGGGACAAAGGAACATATCAGTGCTTTACCCTGACAGTGTCATATTTGTCTAACCTGTCCTGAAACCGAAGTGCAGGAACTTGTTTTGCACTGCTCTGTGGCAGAAGGTTTTCATGACATTTGTCAAGTGGGAACTTCACAAAAAGTAAGATGTTGCCTACTGAAGAACACAAAATGATCTTGGTCTCAGCACCCACAGCTATCCCCAAGAAAAGTAGTGGGGTTTTTTTTATCCTCAAGGCAGGAACTTGTTTTGCACTGCTCTGTGGCAGAAGGTTTTCATGACATTTGTCAAGTGGGAACTTCACAAAAAGTAAGATGTTGCCTACTGAAGAACACAAAATGATCTTGGTCTCAGCACCCACAGCTATCCCCAAGAAAAGTAGTGGGGTTTTTTTTATCCTCAAGGCACCAGAGACTGCCATGGATCAGCCACAGGCGAAAGAGAAACAGTCAAATGTGATATTTCTAAAAAACTAATAAATTAACTCAAATTAATACTATTTGTAAGGTTACCCAAACTGCCTATTATTTTCTTATTTACTCCATCACCCTGTTCACTGCAACTTAATGTCTCTGCTTTGAACCGCCTGCAAAAATACCCTGTTTTGAGCTGAAGACAACCAAAAATCTCTTCTTCCCAACAGAGTTGTACACAGTAGCCTATTCATTCCCACTTGGGCATGAAGTAATCTCCATTACCTAGCTGCCACAGCTGGCAATGAGGCAACAGACCTAAAGAAAAAAAAAGTGATTTGCCTGTTCTCAAAGCTATGTGTCATACGCACTAATCTGCTAAAGCCTTAGCAGCCAGTGGTGATGTGATATGAATTTGGCCCTTTTGATTTGATTTCCCTTACAGCCTCAAAATCTTTTGCCTTTAATTCCTTTTCCCTGGCTGCTCATATTGCTCCATGATCATAGAATCATAGAATCATTAAGATTGGAAAAGACCTCTAAGATCATCGAGTCCAACCGTCAACCCAACACTACCATGCCCACTAAACCATGTCCCTAAGCGCCTCATCTACACGGCTTCTAATACTTCCAGGGATGGTGACTCAGCCAC